>NW_007064646.1:0-2982 GCF_000164805.1 Carlito syrichta
TTAAAAAAAAAAAAAAAAAAAAGAAGAGTCATTAAGAATGTCTGTGACTGATAACTCCATGGTATTATTTTTTTAAAGAAGTATAATATCTTAAATGGAACATATTTTGATAGAACTGAGGAAAGAGGATGCCAGACATGGAAACTGGGCTCCTTCACCTCTTTGTCCTATGACCTGGGACAGAGATGTTCTTGGATTCTACATCAATCTCTTTCAGTTCAAATGTCCCAGTCTGTGACATGGGATGATCATCACCCACTATCCCCTGCAGGGAGACAATGTCTGCCAAGCACATGGTCCAACACATGGTACAGATTCAATGAAGAACACCCTTTAGGAAGCTGATAATGACTTTAATCCTACAGAGGTATAAGAGACTATCCTGGCCTTAATCCCACAGAGGTGTAAAAGACTATCCTTTGTCTGACTTCTGGGGGAGTTGGAGAGGGAAGATGTTTTTGGATAGGAAGTACAGAGCCCTTGAATCTATGCTCAAACAGTCAGGGCTACAAAGACCTGCTGAGGTTTCAGGCAGAAAATATGGGTATGAAACCTGTGAGCATTATTGTCTGAATGCTTCTATCCACGTCAGGGCACTGGGTTACCTAACTAGTGGGCACAATCAGGTATGGCTGCTGGGAGACAGTCAGGGAGGGCCCACCACTCCAGCAAGTAAGAGTTAGGAGACCCAGAGGGGTCAATCCCAACCAAGGTGCAACGCAGGAGTTGGGTGCAGGAGCCAGGGAGACCAGAGGCAAAGAGAAGATTGGAAGGTAGAGACAGAGATAACTGGGACAGGAATAAGAGAGGTGCTGAACACCCGCAGGCTTTTGTGACAACCTTGATGGGAGTGGGTGAGGACCCTGTTAGGGACGAGGACCCATGGACGAGGACCCATGTTAGGTTTCAGCTGCCTTACCATGTACCAAAACCAAAAGTCCACTCAATGCTGTTTGACCTCTGCTATTCTAAAACCCAAGATGATGGAGCCTGTGGATCCTTGAGCACGTCCAATACCTGCTCCAAGGCTTGGTTTAGAAATTTGTATTTCAGGCATGACACTGCTGGGTTTTAGAGCTTTTATTCACTCTAAATGAGATCATGGATATAAAACAGCTTTGTTTCCTATGTCATGCTACTATGATGATGATTGTAATTGTTATATTTTCACTAATCATCGCTGGACAGGGATGCCAGCTAAACTGCAATGCCCATTCAACAGACTTTCTCCTATTTACAGAATTTCCCTAGAACATGATTGTATCTCACTTATAGATGCCGCAGAAGAAACCTGTCACAACAGCACAGTGACAAACTAGAAAAAAATGAGATGTAGGGTCAGAATCAGGAAAGATGTGGGAGTTGATTGAATCTAGGACCAGAATGCCAGCTTTCCTTAAAGTCATAGCTGGAGGAAATAAATAAAAATGGAGGCCTAAAGTCTGGAAGCCCAAAGATGGAGACATGGATTAGGAACAATAAAATATGTAGTGGTCTGGATCAGAGGTGCTCAAACTTGGCTGGTTGTGACTAGAATTAGCCCAGGAGCTTTTACTAAAGTTCAGACCTACAAAATCAGAATCTCTGGGTGGTTTCTGGGACAGGTATTTATAAGTTTCCCACGTGATTGACATGAGCGGCCAGCCAGGTATGGAAAGCAGAGGTCTGTACCAGGTCTTGGGGCCATGAGCCCCGCAGGAGCCAGAGCCAGGAGCCACCACAGCAGGAGGAATGATGGGGCAGGCTTCCTTGGCCTGTGGATTTTGTTTATTAGTTTCCTTAGGTTTTTGTACATTCTAGAATGGTAGGGGCTTCTGTTGGGGACACTGGAGAGCTAAGTCTGTCGATCTGAGGAGAGGGAAAGCTGTAGGGGTAGGAGGGAGGTGGGAGGAGCAACTGAGAGTCAGGTCGAGAGAGTTCTTCTCCCCTCCTCTCTCCTGAGGCAGCAGCCTTAGGACACACCATGCTTTCGCTATCCTCAGGACAGGGTAAGAAAACAGGGGAAAATATGGTGGAATTAGAAGAAGGAGGAGGAAGAGAAGGAGGGAAAAGTAAGACCACCCCAGAGTGTGTGGATCTGGGTGCTCCTGGGCTCCTACAGTGTGGGAAGGGAGGAGAGGCCAAGGTGGCCAGAATCGAGTCATGCCTCCAGGGCCCTTGCCCTCAGGTGTATTGAGGAAGAATCTGGGGATGGTGGGAATCTTAATAGTTCCAAGGAAGAAAGGCTGACAAAATGTTCAGACCCTGCCACATCTCAGGAAACTTCCAGAAGACCCCCAGCTCTGAGACACAGAGCTTTTGGTAACCACAGATGCAAAGAGGAAAAAAAAGTCTCCTTGGAGACTTGACAAAGTTTGTGAATTAGCACAGATGAGCTGGTGAGGGCCATATAGTTCCCCAATCAAGGTGGTTGATTGTGCATATCTTCAGTTTAAGAAAAAATTAAAAATAAACTTTCTGAAGGAGAGAGTGAGACGAGGGAGAGAGAGAGAGGCTTAGTCGTCTATCCTGGGTCCCCAGTGAAGGGCCAGATTGTGGCTCCACATCAATTCTCCAAAAATTGGTCAGCGGGACAAAGTTGCAGTGAAAGGTAAGCTTCAGAATTGGAAGATACAGCCAAAACCAGTTTCGAATCCTGGGCACAAGCCTGTTCCCCAAATAATTTTTCTGTCAGTCATTTCTGTAGCCATCCCCTCTAGTGTGTTTAGGAGGACCGTGGTTCACAGCAAGGGGCACATCAGCCTGCTGGTTGTGGCAGGCAACATTTCACCCACTTACAGTCCTACTGCCTGGACTTTACTTCTATGAAAAACCTGGACCCTCCTACTGATCCCACGGGTCACCCCGCTGGGCTGTTCCTTCTGCAAGAGGAGCATCATAAAACACTGTCATAAAACAATTAAACTCAAGTAACCTTTCTTTTCTTTTTTTTTTTGAGTTGGAGTCTCACTCTGTCACCCAGACTGGAGTGCAGTGGCTGCT
>NW_007064646.1:3132-66280 GCF_000164805.1 Carlito syrichta
CTACCACGCCCGGCTTATTTTTTTATTTATTGTAGAGATGAGGTCTCGCTGCCCAGGCAGGTCTCGAACCCGTGGACTCAGTCAATCCACTCACCTCAGCCTTCCAAAGGCACGGGATTACAGGCTGAGCCACCGAACCTGGCACAATGTGTGACCGAAATGCCACAACCCAGAGAAAGGAAGGTGAACCCAAACCCAACTTCCAACCCTCCTAGTTGCACAGTCTCTGACAAGTTGATATCTGTCTGCAAAATGGAAGCAGGGATTCCTGCACCCGCCACCTTGCATTGTGGGAAGAATCAGATGAGATCCTGTCATTTTTTTATAGCGTCTGAAATAGACCAGGCACAATCCCATGCCTTAAAGACATTGCTGATTCACTACTCTGGCCGGAATCCCTCCCAGTTTCCAAGCCAATTGTCTGGATTTCTCTCAGGTCCCCTTTTTGTGGGGTTGGTTTGAGCTGAAATGGAAGAGTGGGCCAAGATAGAAACAAGTTTGGGGTCAGATGTCTAGCATTTCTTCCAAAGCACTCCCAGGGCAGCAGCACCCTTCCTCCCTCCCTGCCCCTCTGTGTCTGCCAGTTAAAGTCTAACCCTGTGGTGCACGTACCTGCCTCCTTGTGGGACTGGTAGGGGGAGGACAGAAGTGGGTCTCCCGGACAGGCCTGGGCTGCACACCTCAGTGCACTGGGCTCTTCAGGGCGCACCTCTGTGATCAGGTGCTTATCTCCAGGTGTTTGCCTGAAGGGAGGTCATGAAAAATCAACACCAATCAGGGAAGTTTCCTTGGATGCTGAAATTATCTCGCAGGCATCTCGGAGCAGGTGCGAGGCTATTTTGGGCCAGCAATCACTGCGCGTGCAGAGGCGGGAGCATCGCCTCTCCTCTGGAACCAGGCAGCAGCCTGGAGAGTGCCAATTACAGTGAGCTGCTGCCAGCTCATTATGTCTGCACAGCCCGAGTGTCCCGGCATGGCACAAGACTGCTGCTGTCCAACTGATGGAACGACAGGGGGTCTCAGCGTACTGCTTAGCCTGCAATTCAAGACCCCCTCATCTCCAAACTCAGAGGCACCCTCACAAGCTTTGCACAGATTTCTCCCAAGTGCTTCTCCAACCCAGATCTTGCATGTCTACCAGGAGACGCCTTCATTTCAGCCCAGATGAACTCAATCTGCCTCCAGGTCTCCATCCAACCTGCCCTCCCCCTCCTCCTTCCCTAGCAAAATCTCCTCTGATCTTTGTATTTCTCAAGACTCCCTATCTTCATGGAAATATGTTTCCTCTTCTGATGGCTGCTCCAGCCCCTCACAGACCTCTCCTTTTTCTGCCCTGCCTTGTTAGGTCCACAGAAGCCAGTTGTGCATAAAAGTAGACTCGCCAGTGGGCAGCGGTGACTTCCCAGGCATATTATACGTCTCTCCCCAGAGATAAACAGAAAGGGACTCAAGGGTCTTCTTCTTTGTGTCCCCACTGTATCTAGGACTAAAGTCTAGGCACTGAATAGCTACTCATTTAGCTCCTATGTCAACTAGCTCCTACATCTTCTGCAGAACTGATCCCTTTCTACTTCTCAAAAATCTTCTCTAGCTGCTCGGATCACCAGTGCCATTTACACCCATAGGCAACACCCTGTCTTCTACAGGTTCCTGATATACCTGTCTCATCTCTCCAGACTACCCGTTTCTGAGAACGGGATCATGTTTTATGTGTACTTACCTCCCCAGCCAGCACAGAAAGTGGTTGCTCAGAGTGTTGTGTTTGCCTAAAGGCTCTCCAGCTGGTGATCTGATTTCCAAACAGAGAAATATAGAAATGCTCATATTGTAAACTGATTTATTAAAATAGGTGTTCATCAGCCTTGTCTTTTAGAAGCCAGCCATTTAAAAACATACACAGAGAAAAGGGACAATTGAAGAGATATGAACTAAGAGAATACGGTGTTTTTAAAATATCAGGGCTCTAAACAGGAGATTGTGTAGTGTTGCACATGGAAAACTTGTCTAAAGCAGACTCCCCCTCCTTCCCTCTCTTCCTCCTCCCTCCCTCCCTCCGTCTCTCTCTTTCCATCTCTCTCCCTGTCACCTTCCCTCCCTCTCTCTGTCCCTCTCTTTCTTTCTGTCTTGCCTCTCTTTCTTTCTGTCCCTCTCTCTGTCTCTTTTCTTGCCCCTCTCTCTCTTTCCCCACTCTCTCCCTCTGCCTCTCTCTCCCCTCTCTTCCTTGCTCTCTCCCTCCCCCTCTCTCTCCTTTCTCTCTCTCTGTCTCCTTCTCCCCCACCTCTCTCACTTCTTCTCTCTCTTTCTCTCTCTCCCTTCCTCCTTTCTCCCTCTCTCTCCCTACCTCTATCTCTCCCTCTCTACCTCCTGCCCTCTTTCCCTCCCTCCATCTTTCCCTCCCTCACTCTCTCTCTCCCCTTTCTTTTTCTCTGTCTCCCTCTCTCTTTCTCTTCCTCCCTCTCTCCCTCTGCCTCTCTCTCCCCTCTCTTTCTTGCTCTCTCCCTCCCCCTCTCTCTCCTTTCTCTCTCTCTGTCTCCTTCTCCCCCACCTCTCTCACTTCTTCTCTCTCTTTCTCTCTCTCCCTTCCTCCTTTCTCCCTCTCTCTCCCTACCTCTATCTCTCCCTCTGTACCTCCTGCCCTCTTTCCCTCCCTCCCTCTCTCTCTCCCCTTTCTTTTTCTCTGTCTCTCTCTCTCTCTTTCTCTTCCTCCCTCTCTTTCTCTCTCTGTCCCTCGCTTTCTCTCTGTCCCTCCCTCTCTGTCCCTCTCTCTTTCATTCTCCCTCCCCCCTTTCCTCTCTATTTCTCTTTCTTCCTCCTTGCCACCCCTAAATTATCCACTTTTTTTCTACCGACTGTCTTCCAATATTTAAACCTTAAAAGAATTAAAAATAAAACCCAATGGACAGCACCCACATCCATCAGTGCTTTTTCTCTTCTCCAGAAACTGGGGAGCACGTCCTGCCTTTCCTGTCAGACCACCCAGCTGGAAATGCCCTGTCCTCCCTCTGAGACTTGAGAGCAACTTGTTTGTAGCCTTGTGGTAGGGCATGAAGCCACTCTGGACTGTGGTTGTACGTGTGTGTGTGTGTGTGTGTGTGTGTGTGTGTGTGTGTTTTCCATCCTTTACTAGAGTACTAAGAGACATGAACTAAGAGAACACATCATTTTCAGATATCAGAACTCCAAACAGGAAAGAGATTTTGCAGCGTTACATGTGGAAAACTTACCTAAAGCACCTACGAAAGGCACCTTTCATAGAGGTGACTGAGTCTTATTCATCCTCCGGCAGCCACAGGCCACTGTGCAGTGTTTTGGGCCCAAGAGGCTGGTCATCCTTGAAAGGCACGAGAGGGTCGATATTTGAAACCAAGATTCTCTCCTGGATCTGATGGCCATGGACACAGTGATACTAATAACCTTCATGGCTCCTACCTGTACACCCAGTCAATCTTGTCCTTCTTGGTCCTTCATGGCTTCTACCTGCACAACCAGTCAATCTTGTACATTGACCCTACTGCAATTAGCAGTGGAGGAAAGGGACACCCTCACAATGTATGGAATGGATCACAGGCAGAACCCCAATACAAAACACAAAAGGGACCGTTCAAATCTTTTGGGCTTGGCAGAAACACTTTGTTGTACACAGAGGCCCTGAAGCAACCCCGAGGACCCCCAGAGCTCTGTGCTGGGACCCAAGGACCCGTCATAGCAGCAGGAGCCAGAGGGAACCATGCAGTGCCTGGCCGCCTCTCCCCTCATCCAGGACAACTCTGCGTCTCTCTACTTCACAGCCTGAGACTCTAGATGAGATTTTGCTTGAAGAAAGGCTTTCAAGAGTTTTTTTTTAATCTTCAAAACCACCAGTTACGGTAGAGTTTCCTAATCACTGCTTCATGGAACAAAATGCCATTTTCTCATGCCCACCTTCTCCCAGAATCCTGTCCCTAGAACGGCTTTAGACCGTGGGTTGCCAGACAGAAGAATTTCAGCTGGGAGATGTGGCCACCAGCTACTCTGCTGACTGGACCCTCTGGCACCCCTCCCCTCTTCCAGACCCTTCCATAAATGTTCTTACCACGAGTGAATCACTCAATGTGAGAGTCAGCCAAGTTCTTAGCTTCTGCACCAACTCCCTAGACTTAGAAGATGAAGAAATTCACTATAAATTACAAACAGACAGAGTAACTTGCCCAGAGTCACACAACTAAACAGTGACTGCAAAGACATTCTCTTTAGAGTCTTTGTCAGTTTAAAATATCACTCTAAAAGAAACCAGGGAAATCCGTGAATTTCAGGTATTCACCACTCCAGGTAGGGTCATGTTCTGTCCTAGGCAGGGAGACTAGGTTTTTCTAGAAGTCCAGACTCAGCCGGCAGGTCATAGCCCAGGTTCCAGCCTAGGCTTGGAGGGAAGGCAGCCGTTGCCTCAGAATTTTTTTTTTTTTTTCTGATAAGCATTTGACAGTTTCAGCCAAAAGGAGCAAGTGGCCTTGAACTCCAAGACAGCTATTTCACTCCCATCCTCCCCAGTGTACGGCCTCAGCTGGACTGGGGACAGAGCTGCCATGGGGTCCAGAGCTTATAGGAGGGGCACCAGATTGGCAGCGTCCAGCTTAACCAAATCCTCCCAGGCTTGGCACTTTTTTGCCTACTCAAGTCCATCCTGCCGCCTTGCCTGCCCTCCCCATGCAATACCCCCCCCCAAAACAAATCAAGAGCCTTGTATTCCCAAACCCCATTTCACAGTGATATTGTTTTATATGGCCCCTCTGCAATACCTTGAATAGTCCCTTTTTATTGCTGGCGTTTTCTGAAAACTCCAGCTGCTCCTCTGAAACCATCCAAATCTAATTAACCACAGAAGCCGGAGTCGGGAGAGTGGGTCACTTTCGGGTCCTTAGCATATGCATTCAGGCCTTCTTTCAATATGGGCACAAAACCAGGAATTTCTAATAATTGTATCTATGGGACTGGAAGGGGGAGAAAAAAAAGAGAAGAGAGAGAGAAAGAAAGAAAGCTGCTAATAAGTAGGTCTGTGAAAGGAGAGAGATCAACACCTCGTATGAACTTGGCAGCCTGGCCCCGAAAAACGTGGAGACAATGCCACCGGGGATCTAAAAAGCTTAGCCTCCTGACTCAAATCTTGTGAGAATGTACCCAGGCTGTGAATAGAGACCGGAGCCTCAGCCCTAAATTGTCCCGACTCAGACTCATTGAAATGTCTTCTCACAGCATTGAAAAAGAGGAGGGCAGGGAAGGTTTGCTGCATGTCAATGAGGCTGTGCTTAGAAGTGGGAGATGGAGAAGCTCAGAGGTTTATTCCTGAATGACATGGATTAAGACAAAAGGAACATGCTGGGTCTCTGCCAGGTGGCCCTGACGGGGAGGAGCCCTACTCCTCGGGGGGCCATGCAGGATGGGTGCTACTTGGCATAAGCCACTTCCTGGGGTGTCATGCTGGGTCTGAGAGCATCCCAGTTCGCCCTGGGAGGTCCCCTCCTGGGGCCTCAGATAAGATTGGAGGAGGAGGGGGCATAGCATGCTCCCCCAGCCTGGACTTCCTGCCCCTCAGAATGGCCACCCCTTCCAGCTGAAAGGAGCCATGTATAAGTAAATTACTGGACCCATTCTTCTAGGCCTGTTGCAAACGCCACTGTCTCCTGAAAGCCTTCCCTGGTCCTCACTTCAGCTCCTCCTTCTCCCCCTGGACTTTTTTCTGGACTCTGTAGCTCTCTGGGCCACTCTCTCCACTGGGTAGCCCCCGTCCCCCACCCCTTAAGTATTCATTTTATTCCCCACTCTAGATTGCCAATTCTGAGGGGTCAGGGCTTGCGTCATAGACTCCTGGTATTCCCTACCATTTCTGATGCTTAAGAGACAATTAATCAACATTGTGTAGATAGAAACATGACTGCTCCAAGCTGAGACTGAAATTCTGGTCTCCTAACTCTTAATATAGCTTACTATTTTGCTACTGTATGTGTACAAAATCCTTCTGATGGTCAGTCACTGACTTATTTTGATCATTGTGAGGGCAGAAGAGCAAAGGAGTGTCTCTTCTGAAGTATGTGGTACTTTGAAGGTGGACAAATTATAAGAATTATTAATTTACACACAAACATGTGTACACCCATGTGTGCATGTACATGTGTGTGTATACACACAAATGTATATACTCACACGTACATCTATGGGACAGGAGTGGATGTGGCTTAGCAGAACAATTTGCTGCAAGAGAGAAAAGTTTTCTTCTGGAAAGCTGTCCATGGTCTTTCATTGCAAAGAAAAGCAACTGCAGGGTTTACAAGCAGTATCAATTAGGGAACGCACAAGTTTTAGAATAGTGCTTGGCCCCTAGCAAAGGCAGTGCATTTTCCCCATTTTTATTATCAATGCTGTCTTGGGTTGTCTCTCCAGAAGCAGGAAAGGGTTCTCTCTTACAAATAGGAGTTCACTCATAGGCCCTTACCAGTGAGCTAAAATGAAAAGAACTAACTCTGGCAGCATTTTCTGGTCACCTCTTTTCTCTTGGTGATAGCAATCTGAAGCCAAGTTGTAGCCTCAGATGTGGAGAGTGACAGAACTGGGACCAAGTGAATCACAGACTCTGTTGGGCCATAGAACCCTCTTGAGGTGAAATTATAGGAAGTCGGGGGCCCTTTTTGACCAAACAGGGAGTGTTGGGGATCATTTTCTCTCCTCCCTTCTTCATAGCCCTCCCTGCTCCAGCACCCGCCAGGCTCACAGACTTCCAAGCCTCCTGGTTCAAAGAATATTACTCAAAACCCTTGGCTTTCCTCCAGTGTCCCAGCTTGCAGGTTGAGAGTTAGAAATCCTGCGTGCAGGTCATCCTGCCAAGGATACAATCACCACAGCTACTCCCTATCTTGGGGCCCCACAGGGATGTGGCAGAACACAATAAGAACACGGGTGTCAAGTGTCTTGTTAAACAACTTGCTCATCCACCCCATTAATAATAATGTGTTGGGCACTGCTCTATGCACCATACTAGTCACAAGCTACAGGGAGAAGAACAGAACAGGCATGCATCCCCATTCCCGTGAAGCTTGAAGGACACCAAGCCCAAACCCACATGACAGTGTGACTTCTTGGCCTTGGGCAACACCTTTGCTCCTCTTCTTATATAAAGAAGAAACTGAGGATTAGAAGGATTTTGTGTCATGCTTAATGTCCCAGAGCTTTTCGCCTGGAGGTCCTCCCTAAGTGGCCTTTCCTCATCTCCCTAGAGTGACATTCTTGGTGAAGTTACCAACAGTCTTTTGGTGGCCATAATCCCAGACTCTAGAGTTAAAAGGCCTGGGTTCAAATCACAGTTCTACCACCCAACTTTAGAGCCAGCTTTTGGGATTACTATTACTAGTATTGTTACTTGTCATCATTTTTTCAGTTCTGGGAATGGGCCTCCTTTTGTGCACTCAACACACATACATTGTCCAGTTAGCCAGGTTAGGGTTGCAGCTGGGCCTAGGTTAGCTCACATGCAGATGAAGCCCTTATACCCAAGCAAAGCAAAAGAACCTTCCCACACACATTACACACACACAAAGTCAGCATACATTTAGAGTTTTTAAAAATCTATTTATTTTAAAGAGGTATAAGGGTGAGGTAGATAAGTGGTCATTTTACAGGCAAACTTTGAATCTCCCTTTGGTCTCCATTTCGCCTGGTTTGAGATCAGGTACCCTTATTGACATTGTGTGCCCTCCTCCCTCCCCTGGCAGTGTCCTGTGACTGCCAATCCCTTTTTTATAGTATTATAATCATTGTTCGGGGTCTGCTTATGAATGAGAACTTGTGGTATTCAGGTCTTTGTTCTGTGATAGATCACTCAGTATGATAGACTCTAAGTCCAAGTTGCTGTGAAGTCCATAATTTTATCCTTCTTTATGACTGCATAGTATTGCATTGTGTATATATATCACATTTTTTAAATCCAGTCCACTTTCAAGGGACAGCACAGTTGGTTCCATATTTTTACATTTAGTTTTTTAATCAAAACACTTCTACCAGCATGAGTAGAGTGAGCATCACAAGAAATTTTAGGTTTTCTTTTCCCAGGATGTACCAAGGACTTTCTGTGAAGCAGAGAATGACCTGGAGCAGAGAACAGAACACAGTTGCCCCCCTTTCAAGGGTTTGAACCAAGCACTTTGGCTTCCTCTGCAGAGTCCTCTAGCTGTCTGCACTGGCTGGTGACAGCTGCCATCTTGATCACACTGTCCCCCCTGGGCTCAGTCCCTACTTCACCCAGGGGCCTTCCTCCACAACGGCTCTCCTCTTTTCCAGAAAGGTTCTGGATGAGAGGATACTCTGAGCTCTCTCCAGCCAGGTACCAATGGGTGGGGAAGACATTTGGACAATCAAGACACTAATACAGGTCCTGCTAAAGACCCCTCCGTGGCTCATCCCACCTCCATCAAAGAGGTTGAAATATGCAAACTGAGCTAGAGAGAGGCCCATCACTGTTGACCTCCCTTTCAGCATCAATTTTCCTCCTATACTGCCCTCTTTTCTCCCACCACCCAGAAGCTCCTGCTAGTTGCTTTCTGGTTGTCCAGGAAAACTAGCCACTGCCTTCTACCAAGGACAGACTTATGCCCCACCAGGATCCATGGCTGAATCTCTCTCTGTGATTTCATGACCTCCATGCTTACCGATCATGTGTCTCTCTCTACTGGGAACTGGCTCACTTGGTAGCTGGTGGGTATGTATCAATATCAAAGCATGTATGACTGCCAATTAATTGGTTGCTTTGTCAGAGTGGTCTACACACTTCAGAATAGAACAAAGCTTAGGTGTGAAGACTGCATATCAGGCCGAGTCACAGATCTGTGAAAGTGTAGTTTAAGGACTTAACTGGTATCCTCTGAAATCACACAGGATACAGAGGCCCTGCAAGAGGAGAGAGAAGGAAAATTTGTCAGAATCACAGTCCCATTAAGCCAAGGGGCAGGAAACCAGTTATCTAGCAGCATGAAAGTAAAGAATAATGTTTCTTGGATGGGGAATCTTCACTTGGGTTTTATATTTTGGATCTGTAGTTTTCAGACATTCAGTTTTGTTAGAACTTTGAGGGACTTGGGACATTTTATAATCCACCCTTTTCATTTGACACCTGTGAAAATAGCAAGCCAGGAAAGGAAAACAACTTGGCCAAGGTCCCACAGAAAGGTGGCTACCTAGGTGTTTGGAGAAAACTACCAAGATTTCATATATGTGTGATGGAAAGTTTCCTGTAGGTTAGGGGAAGAAGGAGCCTCTTTTCCTCCATCTATTTTTCTTCCTGTTTTGGGGTTCTCAGTAACCAGTGGAATCAGTTATGACCAAGAGCAAAAGCAAAGAAGTAAAGAGGTCTTTAGTGAATGTGAAGGATTACTATCTCCTCATTTTAAATGACACATTGACCAAATCAGTGAGCAAGCAAACTGGAACATTGTGCCAACCTGCAACCATGACATTTTAGTGTCACTGTGACCCTGCGAAGGTCATCTTCTCCCAGCGCTGCTGGAGCTGATTCACACCACACCCACCAAGCATCGTTCCCCTATTCTGATGTCAGCAACCTCACATCGGGGAGCTTAGCATTGGCCTTGACGCACACATTTAAATGATGGAAATCAGCAAAAACTACAAATCAGAGTTTTTTGTCATTGCTGAGTTGGTTTAAAAGTTTTCTTCTTTCTCTGGGGCTCTACTTACTCTGTTCTCAACTTGGGTTCAGGATTCCCAAGCTCAGGAACTATAATCAGAGCAAACCAATAACTCTTTAGAGAAAGAAGCACTGAAGACTTGATGCACTCTTTGATTAATCAAAGGCAACTCTTGAACTCATGGGTTAACGCCTTGGATTGGAAACAGGAGCATCTGGGTGGCTATAATCCTTCATGTCTCTGCTGTTCTATGCACAGTGGGAATTCCTACTGTGGGGTTCCAGGGGACAGGAGATGACAGATGCCTCTTCCAGGCAGACATTACTTTGGAGTGATGGAGAGATACTTCATGATGTTTTCCCTTTCCCAAAACAAAAGGCACCTGAGGCTTCCTGCAGGTCTCACGAGCCGTGCTTCCAAGCCCCTCATGATAGTGACATCCCCACACTTACAGTCACAGGCTTCCTTTGAATGTATACTTTGGCTTGACTGTTGCTGAGTTTTATGATATTTGAATATATAGAAGAAGCATGAGTTTGAGAGAGAGTGTAGGAGGGAAAACAGAAGACTTAAAATAACAGCCATATCCTTGAGTTCTAAGAACTCAGAAGCCTCGGTCCCTTGGAGACATTGTTAGCTTCTCCCTGGGTATTAGCCACAGGGGTCAGAGATGGAGATGTGGGTGGAGCTGGATGATTGCTTTCATGGCTAGATTTAAGGAAGAAGCCACAGGCTATTTCCTGCCACATTGGGCATATGACTTTGTAATGGCGTTTTCCTTGTTAAGCATTTGGAAAGCCAGATTTATCATCTCTGTCCAACAATCCGTGAAACTTTGCAAATGTCAAATCTAGAGAGGTTTGGGGCCTCCAGTTTTGAGGTCAGAGAGGAAATACTGTGCAGACAAGGGAGAAGCATGAAGAGTAGGTGGAGACACAAGGATTCAAGACAAATCTCAAAGTCCTCAAAATTGTGCATTAGAGTGGATTAAACCTTTGCTCCTCCCACATCAATGAGAAATTCATCCCATTGGACATGGAAGCATCCCCAGTGATGTTAACAGCCAATAAATGTCAAAGATCTTAATCATCCAATTCAATTTGCTTTTTAAAAATTTTGGCCATTCAACAGCAGAATGGCAAGCCTTATGAAGCAGCAAATTCTCATCAGCTTCATCCAAGAGGGCACTGAGCAACAATTTGGGTTGTTAGGATGTTGCAAGGGCGGATCCTAAATTGAATGGGTGATGCAACCAGTCCACCTAGGAAAGGCTGTGATTCTCCATTAAGTGAACGTAATGATTCTGTTTGAGGAAATACTGTTGCTGCTCATCTATCCCTTTCCTTACCCTCTCTCTAACCTCCTCCAGTGTAAAGGGGGAATTAGGCCTGATACCTGGAGCAGAAGAATGGGGACAGCTCAGTCTCTGGTGAAGAGGACTTCGTTTCCAGTTTTCTCTTCTAGTACCCTTTTGCCTACCCACTCTTCTCTGGGGCTAAATAGTCAGGGCATTTATTTGATCTCTTCTGTCTTTCTTAGAAAAGTCACTTTTCAAACTAATTCCCATATGTGATTGAATGTGATGCCCAACCCAGGTGCATTTGCATCTTATTAGGAGGTTATTAGGAAGATGTAAGGCATACTCTAAGGAAATATTACATATTTAGTTATGAAATTCCAAGGACACATTTGCCCATTTCATGATGGGTGATTTACGAGTGTACTTGCCCACACCACACTGAGTGTTCAGCAGTTTTTGACCAAAAACAACATAACCCTGCCCCCACCCTTCTTATTTACCCAATCTCACCCTAAGCAGCTTTTTTTGTTTCCCTGGATGATAAAATTCCTCAAAAGAAAACATTTTGCCAGTGTGGAAGAGGTGAAACAAAAAAACGGCAGAAGCACTAAACGGCATCTACATCAACAAGTTCACAAACTGTTTTGAGCAGTGGAAAAAGTATCTTGATAGATGTATGGCATCAAAGAATACTTTGAAGGTGATTAAAGTTGAAACATGTAAAAATAAATACACTATTTTTAATAAATAAATTCTGGGCTTTGTGGTTTCCCCTCCTATTTACATATGCATGTTTATAAATATACTCATAAATAATTATCTTATATATGAACTTGCTGCAGATTATATTTTCTAATAAACACCTACTGTGTACCAGGCATAGTGCTGAGCTCCAAGAATACAATGAGAGACCAAGAAACCTGGCAACACTTTGGTGAACTTATATTCAAGTGCACACACCCTCTAGGAGTTTTTAGCAGAATCAAATCCTCAAAGCAAGTCTACAATTCTTTCTACCATGTTATTGTTTTCAGGGGAAGTTATAAGAAAGGGCCAAAAAACTTACAGGTAGATTTTTTCCCCAAAGGCACCCCTAGATCAAACCGGAGGCTTAACGAAACCCTATCAACTGAGAGTCAGAACTGTTGAGGTTTTCAGCAAAGCCATCTCCTCTGATGAGCACTGAGGGGGTAGGCTGATGCTGTCTCCAACTTCCCCTTCCCTGTTTCTGCCACACATTCTTCGTTTAGATAAGAGGCGACCCTACTAAGGAACACAAAAGGATTAGCAATAGGGTAACATAAAAGAAAAAGCATATAAAGCTGAAATATCCAGGGTCTGGGACGTTCAGCCCCTACTTCAACCATGCCGCAAGGCTTCTGTGTCATTTTCCCCTCAGAGAGCACCAGGAGAACCAGCCACAAGGGAAGAGTCAGGCAGGCCTCGGAGTGAGGCAGGCAAGGGAGTGAATCCAGGCAACTCTATCATCTGCTCCGTGGGAGACGAGACTGGTGAGCTCAGAGGCCTGTTTTTCCCTTAACAGATGCAAGAAAAGAGCCGGAAAAGGTCAGAGATAAATGCAGCCTTCACTTTGTTCTGCATATTCAAAAGGACTTCTCTAAAGAAAGACCCAAAATATATGTGTGTTCACTCAACCTTTTCCTGTCAGGCGCTGGGTTCCAGATACAGCCATGATAGGGTAACCATTGAGGACGCGTTGGCAGGTCTGTGATCGGCCTCACTTAGGAGCAGAGCCCCCCAAACGAGTGTATTTCCTGCAGGACTCAGCAGTCTGGGGGAAGAAAGGGAAGCTTGGAAACAGCATATTATCCTGAGAAATCACTCCCAGAAGGGAGCAGAAAGTTCACAGGGAGGATGCCGAGGAGGGGGAGAGAGAGGGCGACTGGAACACTGTCTTGGAATTGGAAACGGTCCAAGACTGCATCATGGCTGACATCTCCGCGCATAATCAGAAATTCCTTTCAATTATGTGGGAAAAGTCTCTTTGCATTGTCAGTCCAGATGCCCCCGTGAAGAAATAGCATGAAATGAATCTCAGGGAAATGTCAGCGTGGGAGCGTGATCCCAGTGCCCGTAGCTTGGCTCGGAGAGGTCAGGCCAGAGAGGTTGATGGAATAATATGGTGTCCCCCAAGGCAAAACAAAACAGCACCCCCCAAAAGTAAAGATGCTGTGCACCCTGGTTTGATGATGTAGACACCCATATTCTCAACATGAGTCAGGAATGTTTAATCACGTTGCCTTAAAACATCCCTTCTACCTCCGTTGTCATGGAAAGTGCCCAACCTGCCTTTCAATCTTACCTCTTCTGGTACTGATGCTCTTCTGTCCACCAAACTGAACTATCTCTTATTCTCCAAACCTTGTTATACTTCAAAGACCACTTCAAATTCTATCTCCCCCATATGATGTTCAAATACACTTAGGAGATCCTGTTTCTATGACTCTGCACCCACATAAAAATTTTGGGGCCATTCAATATCCGTTTCAACTAATCACATTAATAATAATGATAATAGCTAATACAACCCTAATATCATACTAAACTAGTTTAATCCTTATATGATCTATTGAGTGAATAAATAGTGTCATCGTTTAATCCTTTTTGCAGAGGAGTAAACTGAGGCTTAGCTAAGAAGAATGACGTATCTAAGATTACACATAAAGGACTTACCTAGATACGAACTTCTGTCCCTCTGACCCCAGAGGCTATTTCAGAACCCTTGTACTTTTCTGACTGCCTTAATGTTTTCTTACCATCTCTCTACTGAGGAGGAATTCATGAATGCCCGTTGTGCAGACTGAGCCCAGAGAAAAAGTTCAAGAAGTCAGTTGTAAATGTTTTCTGTCTTCTCACCTTTTATATATATATATATATTTTTTTTTTTTTTTTTTACTCAATGTCTATATTCCAGATACTAAACTCTCCACTGCTTACTTCACAAGTAAATTCATTGATGAGTATGAATACCAGGATAAAGTTTTTAAAGGACATAGAACAGGGTTATCTGATACAAAGTAAACAAATGTTCTCAAAAGGAATCGGAAGATTATTACTTTCTTAGATAAGACCTTGGCTGGGAACTAGAGATTCTAAAATTAAATGTCATGGTGAGTAATTAATTTTCATGAGATAACAGCATTTCTGAATTATGATGATAGGGTCATTGCATGCTAGATAGAGCTGGAGATGATCCAAGAGCACCTGGCATAGCACCTTTTTGTTCTGCCTGGCAAATCTTGGGTTACACTGAAGATGGACCTTGTTCTTGGCCATTCAGAGTTACTGCTGGAGAGGGCCTTGTTTAGGTATGAAGACTGGAGAAGATCAACCCACAAGGAGACATCACTGGTCAAATCTAGTGTTTCTCAGATGAGTACTTAACAGATCAACTGCAGTGATGTCAACATGCAAATTCTGATTCAGTAAGTGCAGGGTAGAACCTGAGACTCTGCATTCCTAACAAGCTCCCAGTCAATACTGGTGCTAATTGTCCATGGACTATACCTAACATAGCCAGGATCTAATAATAGAGCACACACCAGAATATAGTAAATAAATAATAATATAATAAATATAATATGTCACCTATGTAGTTTTAAGTTTTCTAATAGCCACATTTTTAAAAGTTAAGAAAGCCAATAAAATTAACTTTAACAGCATCATCTAATCAATCTAATATGTACACAATATCATCTCAACATTTAACCAATATAAAATATAATTGCATATTTTGCATTATTTTGTCATGCTAAGTCTTTAACATCCAGTGTGTGGTTTTAAATATTCAGCACCATTTGAAGCAGTCATGTTTCAAATGCTCAATAGTTGTTTGTAGCTAATGGCTGCTAGTCTGGACAGAACAGCTCTAGACCACACTTCCGTTGCTTGTGGACTGGCTTGTGGTATTTATCTCATTTTGCAGTCTGGAAGCCCAGCTAGACCAACCCCTCCTAAGAACAAGGCTCAATTTCTATATATACTCTCATGACACTGTGCCCAGGTCTGGGCAGACAGAGCAGGGGGTCCATGATGACTTATAAATTGACTTCTTCTTGTCCTTGCCTTTTAATGGTGGAAACCCCCTTCCCTCATTATCTTGACACCTTTGCATTATTCATCTTGGGTTCTCTAGCCTACATGGGGTATGACGTGAGATTATGAGGCTTCCAAGCTTCTTTCTTCTTCCAAGCGTCTCTGATTCTATCCATTCCAGCACTAGCCTTAGCTATTGCCCCAAATTCCTCCCACTTTCCTCTTTTCTCTTCTCTGCAAACAATTCCTATAGCTCTCCCTCATCTCTCGTTTAAAGACTCGTTAATCACCCACATTCTCCCTCTGGAGCCAACTCCAGACTCCTCTCAGATTTAGAGACTTAAGTGGAAGCCCAGAGTCTAACAGGGACAGCTGGGGGCACTATATCAGATGCTCCTGTTTCTACATGCCCACAGAGCTCAGTACTGGGTTTATATATGGCCCTGAGAAAAATGGCCCATGGTCAAAATATTAACTGTCTAAGGAAAAGCAGAGTGTCGTGGTTAAGTACTCGGGCTCTGGGATCAGACAACCTGCACTCAAACAGCAGTTCAGCACAGAACCAGTATGTAAATTATCTAAGCCTCAGTGTCTCCTAATAGCCAGGAGGTGACACAAAACAACCCAAGTCAAGGGCTTGAGAGTCGTTGTCCCTGTATAGCTAGTGTCCCACTGGGGTTACAGTTAAAGGTTCCTATTCGAGCTGGTGTTTTTTGAACTGCCAAGAAAAGATCCGATCCTCATGACCTCGCTCATCCAAGAAATACCGTGGCTAGAAAGGAGTAAGCGCGTTGTGGGTTGTGCTTAACTTAGAGCAAAGCTATTTTTATTTCACATTAACCATCAGATCATGGCGACCCAAGACCTTCTCACTTCAGTCCTCTGAAAATCCTGTGGCTGGCTTCCCTCTCCTCATCCCCTACCCAGCACCCTCTGTCAACCTACACCTGGCTCTTTAAGAACATGTTAAAGTACAGGTCTTACAGAGATCCCCCAATGGTATGTGCTGAGTGAGGGGCTTTTACTCTACGCTGCCCAAAGTGACCCTCGTGCAGTTTGCAAATAAACAACTTCTCCCCTGGAAGAAAGAACAAATAATTCATAATTGGCAATCTGCATAATGAGTGGTGCATCTATGCAAATATAACATTTGGAATAATCTATTAATATCTCCACTGTGATGTCTGTGGGCCACCACTTCCCATGCTGAAGAGCTGGAGCCAAATATTTCCTGACTCCGGTTGAGGTGAGAAGAGAGATTGATAAGCTGCTGTCTTCTCGGGGTTCCAGTTAGAAGTCTGGAGACCACCAGAGATGGAAGGGATCTCAGAGGCTGTTCAATCCCTATCCCCACCCCCACCTCTCACATTAAAGGTGGAGAACCAGAAAGCCAGAGAGGCATAGAGGCTTCCTGGGCTTACTGCGCTGCTGGAGGCAAAACCAAGGTCACAAGCCAGTTGCCAGCTCTATCCTTGAGCCCTCCCTGAGATGACAACACGTCTCATGCTGGTCAGGGTTTCCACTAAGAACTGCAGCCTTTTGGATGAAACTGTCTCTAGCTCTCCTTTCCCTGCAGTCAGTCCCTCTGGATTGATAACCTTTTGCTGATCTGGGCTTCTAACCTAGACAAAAAGATTCTAGGACTAAAAGACAGAAGGACTGAGGACTCAGACTCAAAGCATCTGATTTCAAACAAGATAGCCATTTGTGAGTTAACCTAAAAATGTAATCCCTGCTTTGGGCTGAGCCCCTTTGCTCTAAGAGCAGAGAGACTCTTGTACACACACACACACACACACACACACACACACACACACACACACACAAAATCTCTAATTTGCAAAGGTAGTACTAATACCATGGACCACCAGAATCAAGGGAGGGCAGGACAGGCTCTGTGGGCAATCCATGACCACAGTACCCCACCTCTTGCCTTGCATCCCTGTCTCTCTGACCCTTCCTAATCAGCCTCACCACTTCCATTATGCTCCTCCCTTTCCCTAGAGCCAACAGTGGCTCCCTCTGTCACCCAAATACCTAACAAACTCAGTGTATGTCCACAGACCTACTGGTCAGGGCAGGATGGGAAGCTATGTCTGGAAACAGAGTAATCAGTTACCCAATAAGGTAATTAACCAATGCCCTTGGAAGAGTGGCCATGTGGATCTGAGAGGTCTGGGCTACATTCTGGCATGGATATTAACAAGCTAGCCATGAGTCCTTGACCTTTCTTTGAAGTTCAGGGCAAGTCGTCCTCTTCCCTGGATTTAACTCACTACTCAGATCTAACTAACAGCATTTCCTCCTCCCACCCTTTCACTCTATACAGTTTGTATTTTTTTTCTGAGCTGCTTATATCTCTCATCCAGGCTAGGATAGGAATCTTTTTGTCTCCTTGAGGTTCTGAGCATCTTACACAATATTTGCCACAAATAAGTGCTCAGCAGGTGTTTGACAAATGACAGAATGAGTAAATTAAGTCACAAGTCTCTCCAGACTTCAATTCTTCATCAGAGAAATGAGGTACTTGGACTTTGTTGATTTAATTCTATGACTCTAAGATATTATTGAGCACCTGCTGTGCACCCAGATTCCACTAAGGGTTACTGAGAATTAGGGGAAGTATAAAACCTGCTCCCAGTTCCCCAGAGTCTAGTTGGAAAGGCAAAAACACTCAGGAGAGAAAATCATTCCAGGCTACTCTGGGTGGTTCTACCTGTTGGTGCAACAAGGGTTCAGAAACAAGAGAGATCACTGCCAGGTGGGGCATTTAAAGATGGTTCTCGGCGGTGGTGGGACAGGCAGGACCTGAAAGCATCCCAAGAAGAGGTGACTATGCGAGCCAAGGCATGGTTTGGGGGTAGGCTTAGAAGCCAGCTGCCTGAACATGGAACTGTTGACCTCTGGAGCTGCAGATTCTGATTTCTGGCTGTTGGTTCAATAGAGACTTTACAGCCAGATTTATGGTTCTTTTCTCTTGCTCATACTTGTAGCCATTTGATTTCTACCCACTTCTTCCTAAAAATAGATTCTTGTCTCTCCTGTTTTAGTAAAACATGTTGTCAACCTTGAGATTCTCTCAGAATGGTCCTTCACTTTTCATACCCTTTAAAGTGTGGCCTTACATCCTTGCTGCCACTGCTGGAACAGCCCATTGCCATCTGACTGCCTCTCCCACCAAGCTCTGAGGCTGTTTTCCAAAGGTCACCCAAACAACTGCACCTGCCACAATCAAAAGCTTTTCTCATCAATGGTCCTGCTTGACTTATGACATCATTTGATCTACTGACACTAACCTACCTCTCTTGAAATGTCTCCTCTGGTTTCTGTAGTCTTCTCAGTGGTGATTTTATCACAAACCCAGCTCTCTGTCTTTTTTTGCTACCTTCTTCTCTACTTTGTCCCTAAACACAGGTATTCCTTCCAATATCCTTTGGTTATTTATACTCAAGCACTTGATGCTTACATCTTCTCATATAATGCTGGCTTCTCCTCAGCTGACTTGCAAATCCCTGGCACTAACCTCAACTCATATCTGAAGCTCCAGATGCTGGCTTCCAACTGCCAAATAAACTCTCAACCTGGAGTCCTAACAGCACCTGAAAACCAACATCTAAAACCCAGCCTTTCCCATTTGATCTCTGTCCCACTGCTCCCCTCCCCATCCTCCCATTTCACTCACCCCTCCCTTTTCCCAACCCATTTATTCCAAAACTGAAGCTTTACAGGTTCTCCCACCTCAGCATCTCAGATTCATCTCCTTCTTTTCATTTCACGTGGTCACTTTGGTTTGGGTTTTCTCTACCTCTTAGACACTTGCCTGGTCACTACTTCCAATTCATCCCAAACTGCCAGAGGCACCTTTTCTATGCCAAGACCCTGACTGGTCCTCTTCTCTAGGTGACAGCCTCCTATGATTCTCTATGACCCATTTAACTTGGAATAAACCGTTGATCTGTCTTCTACAGTCCCATCATCCCACTTTACCTGCTATAACTACCTACCAACATCCCAATCACAAGAATTCCTCCAAAAAAATTCCATGAGTTTCCATTTCTGTGACTTGTTCATCTGACTTCCTGGAAGATCCTGCCCCCAACAATCACCATAAAAAATACATACATCTTTCAAAATTCCTGTGAAATTTCATTTCCTTCTTGAACCCAGAAACCGGGGTAATCTCTATCTACTTATTTCTCTTCTAAGTCACTTAGATACTTTACTTTGAATTTATAGTTATTTATCTGTGGACTCCAAACTAGATAGCAAACTCCTAAGGCTAGGGACTAGGTCTTATTTATTTCTGAATTCTCTGGAGTATTTAGCATAGTGCCTTAAAGGCTCCTATTAAGAATTGAATTGAATTGAATTGAACTAAACTGAACCGAATTGAATTACTGATAAAGAGGTTTGAAGACAGCTCCTTTTATTCCCAGTCTCCAGAGTAAAATCTTTTGGAGAGCTACTTCTTGAGAAGAATCTATGAGCTATTGTACCACAGTTAACATTTAGGATTGAGCTTGGATAACCATCCTCTATCTCCAGTGAAAACTGACTTCAAAAACTTCTGGAAGTAGTTTTTTTTTTTTTTACAACTCAAAGATAACATGATAGAGAAAAGTGATTCAGTAGAAAGTGTCTGGGGTTGGACATCCATGTCCCAAATTCAAGTTTAGCCCTCCATATGCAACCATGTTAATGGACCGGCAGTTTACTAATGCTCTATGAGACTTTAAAAATTAAACTTTGTTACAGTTCCTGCTCTCCTGTTTGAGGTCTTGATGGATCTCCATGAGAAGAGGTGTCACGTCGTGTCTGCTTTATCCACCAACATACTCATAGAACCTGGAACACAGAAGTGCTCGATACATTTTTATCAAATGAGTTTGATGGGGAGATGACACCTGTCCAAAGAGCTAATGAAATTAAATCCAAGGTAGTGAATGATCTAATAAAAAACACAGCACAGAAAAGTGATGGTATCTAATTAATCCTTGAATTCCCCACCCCAGCCTCACTTTCACCCAAAGTCTAAAGTTACCCGTAAAGACCAAAGAGGACATGTTAGAGAAGGGACAACCACAGGTGTTGTGGCGCATCAACTTCCACCTGATGTGGGATCTGTTCTCAAGTGTCCTCTACAAAATGTCCTCCAGGTTATACTTAAATTCCCTGACAAATAATAAGCTTACTGCCATATACATTGCTGGACAGCTTTCTGTGTTAAAAAGGCAATTCCTATATCTGGCCAAAAGTTGGCTGCTTATAAATTCCGCCCACTCGTCCTAATTCTGCCTCCAGTGTAACGTAGTGAAAGTCTATTTTCTCTTCTGTGTGATGGCCTTTCCCATGTCTGAAGAGAGTTATCATGTTTCCACCACATGAGACTCTTTTCCAGGCTGTCTATCTCTGCCCCATTCCCTGAACCATTAGTCCTTGGACCTGGTTTCAAAACCACCCTTCACAGTCATTGCTTTCATCTGAACGCATTCCGGGTACTCATGGATCCCCTGAAGGGTTCCCAGATCTGGGTGAAATACCTTAAAAATACTTTGTCTAGATAAGGACTGTCTACAGTGTGAGCCCCACCCACCTTTTAATGACGCTTATGGGTACTTCAAACTCTATCAGAGCTGTGTCTGTTTGCTCACACTGTGTGATTATTTTAAACCTCCCAGACCATTTTAGATAAAAATCCTCCCCACTGAATCTCCCATCTTCTAACTTTGTGGCTGCCTCAGAACTTGACCGTGACTAAAAAGAATGCCGGGCAGGAGAAGTATGCCTGATACATCAAGGAATACTCCTTTAAATAGCTAAAGAACCCTACGTAAATCACTTTCCATCTCACCTACCAAATAGCCAAGGAATGCCCACTGCACCTTCCTCACCAAAGTAAGATAAGGTTCAATGGAATCATTTGATCTGAAAGGGATTTGAAACATTGAACTAGAGACTCAAACAGAAATCATTACACTGATTCATTCTCCTTATACCCCATAGTCTTTCAACTTTCTCATGATGACTTCCTCTACACTCTTGGGGCCTCTTTATTACGTTTTGATGTTGTGGAGTAGGATAACCTTGTTTCCTTCAGTATTGTGCTGCCCTGGAAAGAACAATGGGATCGATATCACAAGACCAACCCTTACTAAGTGTATGACTGTCAACCCATTTAAAACCATGTTGAAGTCATCAACGTCCTTTAGCCACAGACCATGAGGAACACACTGCAGTTGATCCAGTTGGATCTATGACTCTATGTATCAAGGGAGAGCATACACCATGGGAAATCACACTGTATATTAGTAAGAGAATTTCAGAAGGAACCTATTATAGGACTAGGGCCTTGTTTGGATGATTTGGGGAGGATCTAAGGAAATAAAGTTTTGCTCAAGATTGAATACTATCAGGAAGCAGAGACAAGTATGTGATTGAATATCTCAATAAATTATTTCTATGTGAGAATGAGAATAAATCTATAACTGGGGGAAAAAGTCAAAGCTATTTATTTTACCCGAAGGAGAGTGTTTGGCAGCTTAGGGTAACACAGTGGCCTTGTTTTTGTCTACGTTTAATTATGGCATCATTATGACATGACCTTGCTTGGTCTCACTTACTCATGGTCTCAGAGTAACCTTGTCTAAGGTAATTATTTTTTGAGATTGTTTACATTCAATAGGAGAATAATGCAACCTGGCTGTAAGTACCAAGCCAACTTTTGGATATCAGAAGCTGTTCTCTTTTCTTTCTCAAAATCAGTTTAACTGTTTGTTGACTTTGGACCTCAGGTACCCCATCTAGAAAATAGAAATCACAGCTCTTAACCTCACTGTCAGGGACCAAAAGTGGAAACACCTGTGAAAATGCTTCATCAACTCTGAGGTTGTTTGATAAATATGGAGCTGCCTTGACCGGCCCGTGGTCACCAGGATCTGGATTTGTAGACTTTCATGAACTTTCCTGGACACTGGCAGGCTATCACCTCTCAAAGGAGAAGTCTCACCTATAGATTCTGAGCTTGAGTCCTCTGAGGAAGCTGTTCTTGAACTTTTCCGATGAATCCCTCCCCACAGATGAAGCTAGCCTGTGCTCTGTACGTGTCAGAACAAATCATCTCCACCAACTAGAGCTGACTCCCTGATCGGACAGAGCCTGGCAAGACTAAACCCATCTTCTCACATAATGCAGTTGGATAGCGACAGTTGACATTTATTTGATTAAGAAATAATTGCAGACTCTTTGAAATAAAACATCATCATGGAATGTCAGATTTGGAAAACATTAAACATATTCTTGACCAAACCCCTTAATCTATAATTGAGGAAATTAGGGATCAAAGAGAGGAAGACCTCCTGAACTTATTTTCTGTGGTCTCTTGACCACAGTCACCCTAAAGAGCATAAGCTACAAAGACAAGGGACTGGGTCTGGTATGCTTCCTTTGCTTCTAGATTCCTTTTTTTTGTTGAATTGGAGCCTCACTCTGTCACCTACTCTGGAGTGCAGTGCAGTGGCACACTCACTGCCACCCCAATGTCGACCTGCTGGGCCCTGGCGATCCTTCTGCCTCAGCCTTCCAAGTAGCCAGAACTACAGGCATGTGCTACCAACCTGGCTAATTTTTTATTTATTTTAGAGACGACATCTCACCAAGTTGCCCAGCCTGGTCTCAAACCCGCGGGCTCAGGCAATCCACTTGTCTTGGCTTCCCAGAGTGCTGGGATTACGGGCTAAGCCCCCGAGCCCAGCCTGCTTCTAGATTCCAACCTGAGCCACTTGAGAGCTTCTGGACTTGAGTCAATATTTTTTCTTTCTTCTGCTGTGCCATCTTGGGCATAGTACTTTGGTGATTCAATTATATTGACTATAATCTTCTCAAGTGAAAGACTGACTGGGGGCAAAATTTTTATTTCAACTCAATTCAAGTAACATTTGTGAGTAACACTTGTGCTAGATGCTGGGAATATGTGTAGGAAGGAGTTAAAAACAAGCTCTACTTTCCTTTGAAAGCTGGTACTTTTGCAGAAAGTGAGTATATGGTAGAATCTATTGAGTAGTATAATGGGGACAGAGGACAGTGAAATGTTCTTCTACCTGAAGATATAGTGGAAGATTTCCCGCAAAAAAAGCATTTATGCTAGCATTAGTCTACATGACTCAGTCTGCAATACACCTAGTCATCACATTATGATTCTCAGACGCTCCACAGTACTTAACTTTCTCCACCCCACCTAGGGACTTTCTCTCCACCTGGAGTCTAAGTGATTTCTTGCCCTTTAGTGTAAAAAAAAGTCATATTCTTTATGCGTCACAGTGAGGTTTAATTTTAGTTTTAATCATCATCTGTTTCTGAAATATCTGTACTTTAGGGCGAATCTCTCTGTAAAGAACTTATGAAAATTCTAGACATTTAGGGGGTACTTAAATAATTGATTGACACCAGTACTTTCAGATGTCTCCTTTGATAGTTCATGTAGGTCTTTTTTTAAAAGCTGTAGATATCCACTTTTTCTATAGCCATGGCACTCATGGGTAGTATGTAATGGGGAAGAATTTACTTTAGAAGGGCAAATCACCTTTAAAATTGTCTAGTCCAGTGATGACAAACAGTTTTAATCCCAAAGGAAAGTTTTATTTGGTTGCTAATGACTGTTTCAAATGCGGTGTTGAGCAGGATTCGGCATCTAGTAGTTAGTAGAAAAGAATGCTGTGATCCAACAGCAACGTGTGCTGTGGCTTTTTTGTGCTGCATATTTGCCTTCCCTGGTGTATTTCAACTCATATATTTGAAAAAAAACAAACTGAAAACCAGAGAGGAAAAGTGACTTGTTCAAGATCGCACAGTGGGTGAGTGAGAAAAGTGGGACCCAGACCCAGGTCTCCAGATTCAAATGCAGTACTTTTCCCACAATCCCACACAGTTCCCAGAAACACCTGAAGGTTCCATCAGCCTATGCTGGAAAATGGAGGAAATTGGTCCACTGCTTCAAGTGGGAAATAGAATGACCATATGGAATCCCAGCCCAGCTCCACGTGGGAAATAGAGTGACCAGCCCAGCTCCAAGTGGGAAATAGAGTGACCATATGGAATCCCCTACGGCCAAAAATGTTTCTAAACTCCCCCTGCTCGTAGAATCCTAGAAGCTAAAAGTAGAGATGGGCTTAGAAGTCACCCAGAGCAGCCCACCTGTTTCTGCAGGCATCTTCTTTACACCTTCCCTGATGGCCCCCAGCAAGATTGGACATTGGCAAGATTTGCATGTGTTGGACTCCCACCTCCTGCTTTCTCTTTTTCTCCCTTGTCTCCCAGGCCTTCAGGTACTCATGTCCTCAGGATGCTCTGGGTTCAATTTAGACCTGCCACCCAGGCTTCATCTTGCCCCAAGTTGTCCCATGATTCCAAATGGCTAAGCCCCCCTCCCAGCTGTATGGCATAGGACAGCGACCTGAAGAATATTCTTAGGTGGCTGCCCTGGGTTCTGCTCCCTAGACTTCCATGTTTCCCCTGCTTCTGAAGCCATTCATCCCCTCCCCTTTCCTCCCTGACAGTGCCATGAGGGGAGAGGGAAGAGTGAGGTTAATCTGAGATTCATTTGCAGAATGGATATGAAGAGAAGGACCAATATCAAGGGTAAATCCTCAGAAAATGAGCACGTTTAGAGAGTCAAGGAGAGTCCCTGGGTTGGGCAGAGAGGGAAGAGAATGGCTTTTAGATGCAAGACATGCTGGTATAGGTGCTACTCAGAAAAAACAGAGATTGCAGGTCAACTACATTTGCTTGAAAATGAAAAAGCTGAATCTAGAAGACTTTGCACTTTCTCTGCAATCACTAGGACCTGACCCACTGCACTAAAACCAGGGGTAAAAATGCTGAGGGAGCCAGTATCTTTTCCCAGTGCTGCCTGCTGGTCCCACCTCTGGCAGCTGGTGCTGTCACCTTCAAAGCAAAGAACAGCATGGCACCCTGAAAGCTCCTTCTCAGGACAAGCCTAGGAGCCCACAAATTCTCCTGCTGTAAAATGAACAGACCAGACCTTTGTTCTCTAAAGGGCTTCCTGGTTCTAGGATTTCCTGTATTCATCAGCCCACCCACGCCTTAAGGAAAAAAGCCCCCAATTTCTTGGGGCTACCCTAAAGTCAGCCCCAACATGCCTTAGCCTAACTCTGAATCAATGAAGGAATTTGGGATCCACTGTTAGGCACTGCTGCCCTCTGCTGGGTGGTATGTAGCCAGCTACCTCACGCCCCTCCACCCCCCAAAAGACACTCTGTTCCTCCCACCCTCCAACCCCCAGCTGCCCAGGGGCTGGCCCTGTGATGCCCCCATGGTGACCGTGGCAACCTGTCTTGCATCTCATGTTGCAAGTGGAAAACCACAAGGACACTGAGGACTGAGGGTGTGTGTGTATGTGAGTGTTGCAGGGAGATGGGATATGAGTGTAAACCCATAAGGCCGATTGCCGCACATTGGACGGAGGTTCCCTATGACTCCAGCATGACCCCTACCTGAGGTCCCACTAGGCTGCAAAGCGCACTCCTGTTACCAGCATGATGGCGCCTTCAAGCAAAGATGAACAGGGGCTTCCAGGTGTCTCCTGCCTTTTATTATCGATGAGCTAAGACGCAGAGGCAAAATGGGAATAATTGGATGGCAAGGGAACTTCATGATGTTGTAATTGTTCTCCTCGCAGATGAAGGGGAAAGCTGAAAAACATCTGCAAACTGAAATCTGCTCCAAGGGCCGGAAACCTGCAGCCACGAAGTGGGGCTGACTTACTACTCTGATCAGCAGCATCCAATCTGAAGCCAGGCATTATCTTAAAGCACACACCAGTTCCAGGTGGTGCACAGCAAATGTTTGATTAGCGCTACCAAATTCCTTGCAACTTGACTGCGCTTTCCAGTGTGAAGGCTGCACGCCAAGGGAGCCGGGCTGCTGTGAGCGCCTGGAGAGTCGTTTGCATGTGGGTCAGGGCCTTCCTGAGAAACATGCCCCAGTCCATCTTCCCAGGGTGCTAAGACACTGGGAAGAAACAGGCAGAAAGAGGAACAGGGCTGAGGTGGAGGGCGGGTGGATGTTGTCTAGGAGGAAGAAGCAGGGTGTTTCCAGGGAGGCTTGAGGACACAAGAAGGAGAAAGTGGCAGACTAGAAAAATCTACATAGCATTCAGTAGATGTCAGAAACTGAATAGATTTTACAGAGGGTGTCCAAAAATGTATACACATTTTAAGAAAGGAAAACACGTATTAAAATTGTAATACTCAGCATATACCAATAACAAAGAATGAATACAAATCACGTTTGCCTTCTGCAATTACAAGAGCTGCTGAGAGTGGTTACCATCAGCATCCAGGTACTTCTGGCTATGGTATAGTACTAAAAGTACTACATGGATAACATCACTTAAACTGTGTGTACATTTTTTGGCACCCCTGGTATATTGTTAATCCTCCAACATCAGTACATGGTTGCCATCATTGTCTTCCCATTTTGCAGATGAGAGAATTGAGGTTTAAGTGACTTGCTCAAGACTTCTCAGCGAAAAATTATGGCTCCATGATTTGAACCCAAGACTGACTTGAAAGTCTTCAAGGTTTTGAAGGAATAGGGTTCAAAGAAGACAATGCAGATGTTGGGAGGTTAACACAGAAAAGGAAGTGGAAGAGCATAGGTCAGTCTATGGCATTGGAAAAGTTGGAATAAAATAGGCTTGAGGCAGCTGAAGCCTTCACTGAGTTCCAGGGTAGGGCTAAGGATTGTGGGAACCAGGAGGCATGGTGCCTGCCCCCAGCAGTCGAGTGTCGACCCAAAGGAGAGGAGTTTGGGAAGAAAAAGATTGAGCTATGGGGCTTATTGACATACAGGCTCGATTCGAGTCAGCAGGGGAGGTGCGTAACCAAGTGACAGAGGCAAAAGTGGTGGGGTGAGTCCTTCTGGGGTAAATAAGGAGGCCGGATGAGGAGCCACATCTGTCTAGCTGGAGGTGGCTCAAAAATTGCAACTGGAAACGACTTCTGGCCGGCCTTCAAACCCAAACCAAAGGGTCAGATGTCTCATGGAAATTTCATTTTTAAAACCCACAGATGGGGAGGGCCAGGCCAGAGTGAAGATGGGTGACAAGGAACTCTGTGTTTGTGACTTCTGGAGCCGGAGCTCTGTTTCCTGCAGTACCTTCTAGAATCCAAAGACCTCCGGAGAATCTTGGAAAACCAAAGCCAACCTCAACCTCGTCGTCCGAAGGCACACGGTGCCCCCTAATGGTCCCAAGTATCCCTCTGCACCTGGCTTCTCTGTACTTTTGTTAGGACTCACCTTGCTGGGTTCCTGCTCCCTGGCACTGGGCAGAATGCATTAACAGATAAACTGAGTCCTGCTAACACATTGCTTCAAATGCCTCCTCCACTCAGCTCAACGAATGCTAAGATGCCTGCTGCTTCCGGAAGCCGAACAATAACAGGTTGAGAGCATGGCCACAGGTCAGGCTGGAATTAGAATCTCTGTAGCAATTCCATCTGACCGTGGGGCCTTGAGCATATTATGTAATCTCCTGAAGCCTCGGTTTCCTCAACTGTAGAATCAAGGTGCTGACAGTACCTACCTCCCAGGGGCCTTGGGAAGGTCAATGGTGGTAATTCATGCAAACCACTCAGCATATAACCAGACCCATGGCGAGCACATGCAGTCAATAGCAGCTTGTTATTACTGGTATAATTGTGATTCAATCTGAATTACTATCTATGAATATTAACTCTCTCTCTAGACCTGGGCTCAAGTTGTTTCTGGAATGTTCTCTTCTGAATGACTATTTTTTTCTAAACCAGGCCCAGAGCGGTTGCAACTTCTTCCATGGGGCCTTCACTGATACTCTACACATTGAGAAAATCTCTCTTTGTAAGAAATTTGCTGTATTTCCCTTACAACTTCCTTATGCCACAATCATCAGATTCAAAATTACCTCCTTCCCCCATAACCTGACCACATGAGGGATCCCCTGGTTTCTCAGCTAGTCCTGTGGACAGAGTACGTGTCCACAGGACTAGCTGAGAAACCAGGGGATCCCTCATGTGGTCAGGTTATGGGGGAAGGAGGTAATTTTGAATCTGATTTTTAAAGGCTGCACAGTTTGGAATGACTCAAGGGAGGAAAAAGACTTTGGTCATCTAAAGCTCACCTCGCTCATGTCTTAAAGAAACCACACACCTGAAATGAGGCCTCACTTTACTGTGACAGGATAGCTTCACTCCTAAGCTCAGGGCAGCAAGAGCTGTTGTAATTAGTAGAAAAGACAGGGCACAGCCTGGTCTGATAACAACTTCCATTTCTTCCTGGCAGCTGGGGCTATTCTGGCCAACTTCCCTTCATTGCACCAAGACTGCAAATACCTAGGGTTGAAGTTTTTCTATATTGAGATGCAGAATCTCTATCCCTTCTTCTCTGCCATCCCCACTTGCACTCCCCAAGAGAACAATTAAGAACAGGAATTCCACCCCGTGTGTATTGTCCCGGATTCCAGTTAGAAAAAAGAGCATCTTGGCACTCATATGGAGAAGAGGTATAAAACACAGACTCCTCCACGAGGCTGGAGGGGCACTGAAGGCCATGGGTGCACACACAGATATATGTGGCAACCCACCAAAAAGAACTCAGAATTATTTTTTTTGGGGGGGTGGGCCCATTGTAGTGCAGGCTTCCCCGGCTAGGTAAGCGTTCTAGGACTCCATCCACATCAGTGGAACAGCTAGCGTTGTGAGGGGTTGCCTTCTGCTTCAGTGAATTTTTTTTTTTTGGAGATTCTTTCAACACATTTGACCATTTCATGATGGGTGATTTGCACAATCTGCCCACATGTCAATGAGCGTTCAGCAGTTTTTGACCAAAAACAGCACAACTCCTATACCCCACCCTCCTTATTCACCCAATCTCTCCCTGAGAGATTTTTTTTGTTGGTTTGTTTTCCTGGATGAAAAACGTCCTCAAAGGGAAACATTTTACCCATGAGGAAGAGGTGGAACAAAAAATGGCAGAAGCACTAAAAGTTATCAAAACTGACAATTTCAAAAACTGTTTTGAGCAATGGAAAAAACATCTCGATAGGTGTGTTGCATCCAATGGAAAGCACTTGGAAGATGACCAAAGCTTAAACATGCAAGAATAAATACACAATTTTTTATAAATAAATTTGAGTTTTTTGGGGGGTTCTCCTGGTATTTGCCAGTGAAAGGACAATAAAGACAAGGCATTCTTATGCCTCCCAATGTGGGTAGGCTTCTTCAGAGAAGGCATGTTGATGTGCCTCGGATCTAATGAAGATTTTAAAATATTAAATAATTAAGGGAAGATAGAAGCAAAGTATTCATATTCATATACATAATATGAAAATATTCATATAAATAGAGACACAGTAATCTGGCCTGGATGAGAAGTAGCATTAAGCCTTTGGGAGGCAAAACCTTTTTGATGTCAAGACATACAATACCTGTGTGAACCCTGATTCCCAGAGAAAACTGACCATTCTGAAACTATGTGCTGGTGATAAAGATTGTCTTTCTGGCCTGATGTGGTGGCTTCTTGCCTGTAGTCCCAACACTTTGGGAGGCTGAGGCAGGAGGACTGCTTTGAACCTAGCAGTTCAAGGTTTCAGTGAGCTATGATCACTCCATTGCACTCTAGCCTGGGCAACAGAGCAAGACCTTGTCTCTAAAAAATAAAATAAAATAAAATAAAAACAATCATCTTTATGACTAGTCTTTGGCTGCATGTGGATACACACAGCTTGAGTGATGGAATGGAACTTGTGCTAATTGCTTGGCAAATTTGCAACTTGTTTTCTTGACTAAATTTGGTGATTGGTTTGATGCTTTATAATTTTCTATCTCATAAATATGGGCCACAGAATTCATCTGCATCATTTTCTGAACTGTGAAACACCACTCTCTTTCTCCAAAAGTCATCGTCAGCCCAGTAACCAAATGAGGCTTTTCCAAAAGAATCACCTCATTCTTCATCAAATCATACTATTCCTCTTATTCAAGGACTGGCCATTCTTGCAATGCAAAAAGCATTATTCTCTCAGTTACTTCAGGGTCCCAAATCAACTCCATAGCGTTCTGTCTTTCTTGGATTTAATTAGCACGTGAAGAGTGTGACAGTCTGACCTTTTATGAATTTGCTTCAAAGTGTCCCTTAAAGAGTTGTCCAACTAAAGAGCTAAAAAGTGCTTTATAATTGAGGATATTTGCTTACAGGTGCCGGGCAAGACAGGCTTAGGCAAAGTAAGGAAATTGGCCAAGTTTGGCATCAACCTGATGAATCTCTTCTTACTCTTTCTCTCTTTTTCCTGAGCCTAGTGTCTCACACTCCACTCCTTTCAAAACATCAGTGAATCCAGTACCATGAGCTAAGGAGTAAAAAGTTTGGCCCATCAAAGAGATCTTTGCATTTTGACAGCTATCCAAACTTTAAGGTAAAAGAAAGTAATAGGAGCATGCAAAGGTCCCATTGAGGTAGCTCCGTTCCTTTGCTCTCTTCTCTGTTTAGTTAAAGTTGAACCTAAAACAGCTCCAAACAAAATAAAAAGTGAACCTAAAAAAATAAATCTTAAAAAAATTCCCACAGGTGTTTGGGGGAGAGCTTGAGAAGGTGACGGACTTGGTCACAGGCCCTGGAGCTGCAGAACATAGGCGGTCTTTATTCTGGCTGCTCATGGGGCCACAGACAGGACAGATGTGTCATGATCACTGGGAGAAACCAAGTGCTGGGGCCTGACATGCCCAGGTGGTGCTGATGGGAGGCTCTGTTTGTCCTGCTTCCTCTGGTCCTGCTGCCCATCCTGTCACAGGGCTCCCTGAAACTATCACTGAGTGGTCTCAGACAGTGTCTGCTCATTGCCCCAAGTTCGAGAATGGGGCACACAGGGCAAACTGAGTCATCTTCCCATCTGGTGAGCTTCTTGAAGATACTTAAACCAGAAACTCTCCTCCTATTATTTTCTCCTGGGACACACAGAAGTCATGAAAGCAGGATCCAAACTTCAGAATTATAACTACAGTGCCACATCACCTCCTTGACATGGGTACAGTGAAAAACACTCAACCACCAAGGCCACTGTGTCCCCCTAGGGCCCCTTAGGACAGCCACTGGACTCTCACCTATACCCAGTCTCACACCACAACACAAACACACGCACACATATACATGCTTTTCACCTGTGCATCCTATTTTTGTACTTTCTATCTAAGAGTTGACTTGTGTTTGATCTACATGAGCTCTTATTGCTGAATGTCTAGAAGGAGGAGAACAGAGAAAACCCAGTCAACTATGTAATACTTGAGCCAACAGAAGCTCCATTGCCTTACAGCACAGCGTGGTGGTCAGTGTCGTGGGCAGCGACCAGTCAGCTGGCCTCACAATTAGTGAAAGAATTCACCCAAGTCAGATCAAGTAGAGAAGGACAGGTTTATTGAGTACATTGCATGGGAGTAGCAGACAGGACAACGATAAAAGAGCTGTCTACCCTGAGCCTGTGATTTAAGGTTATTTTTATCAGGAACTGGCCTCTTTAGGGTGACTGCCTTGCAAGTGAGGGATAGAAACATGGCAGTTTTGCTTGGTTGATGTTCGTTTCCGCCATGTAAATGAGGGATTGAAACATGGCAGCTTTGATTGGTTGATGTTCATTTCTGCCATGCAAATAAGATATTGAAACATGGTGGTTCTGATTGGTTGATGCTCTACTTTGATTGTAGGTAGTTCATGGGTCAGCTGGAGCCACCAGGTGGCTCTTGTCTATAAGATGACTTCCACAGTCAGTGTAAAGAACATTGACCCAGAGCTTACCATGAAACATCAGGTTACATTTTATCACTCTCTTTAAGATGATCAGAGCAGAATAATATATTTTAAATAGGTTTTCAACCAAACTGGCTATTTGCTTTAAATAGCATATGCCATACTTACGTAAAGAATTCACTTACCTAAAAGGCTGAAGCAGCTGTCATTTTGGTGACTGTACACTTTATATCTGAACATCTATGTGTACAAACACATTTATATGCAAATATGTGTCATTTTTCAATCTCACTAGTAAATAAAAAATACATAAACAATTAGAAAGTTCAATCTGTATTTGAATTGTTGGAACTAAATTTGTTTTTTTCCAGAGCACATTTGTTTTCTAATAATGTGAATCAACCTATTTTCTTTATAAGGAAGCAGTAAATTCTTAGTAAAGGAAGATAAAGCATGAAAGATTTTTCTCCATAAACTCATTCAGCATTCTTTCTACAGAGATATTTGACTAGACTACCTCTCTTTTCCCAACATCTCCCCTATTCCTTATGTGACTACATTGTATAGTATGAGTTTTATCTGTTTATATGTTGTAAGACAATTTTTATGCATCTGACCACAACCTATATTTCAGGGAACTTAGAACAGTCCAGAAGAGTCAACTTCTAAACATGCCTTTCCTCCATCAACCTACACCTGAACTTTTGCCAGTAGTTGATTCATTCCCTTGACTAAAACCTCATCCTCTCCAGCACAAGTTTATAAAGTGTGTGCACTCCTGGGAGATGTGGCACAGCCGTTACTTCAATAGGAAAATATATTCCAGTTCATTTTTTCTCCACAGAAAGGGTTGTGACACTCAATTATCCCTGGGCATCAAGGAAACCCAAGGTCTGGCACATGGCAATACTCAAAAACTTGAAGGAGCACGAGGGTGGGAGAGAAGTTGAAACTCTTGAAGATAACACAAGAGCTCAGAATAGACTCAGCTTACCCACCGGGCTCAGCCTTCTCCGAACTGTCTGGGGGCCACCTCACTCACTCTTCTTACCCCCTCTGGGTAGCTCTGGTTGGCTTTGTAGACTGAGTATACAACAGTCATCATTTTTCTGCCGGTCACTTACCCTTCTCAGAGCAGCAGCCAACACTCGCCAAGTTCTCACTACCGGATACACACATTAAAGGCATTCTGACTCCCTGAAGCTCTGTGTGGTGTCTTCCTCCCTGTTTTACAGAAGAGGAAATGGAGACCTGAGGTCTCACCACTAGCAAGTGAAGTCTACATAGCTCCAGGCTCATAGTCCCTCCTCACCCTTCCCTCAGGTGGTCTGCATGCATTCAGGTCTTCCCTTCTAGGACAACCCAGGATTTCATCATTTGCCTTCTTGAAGAAACCAGAGCCATGAGACACACTAAATCCTTTGCTGTGCTGACATGCAATCAACCTTCCATTGGCCCAAGTGTGACATGGGCTGATCAATTATTTGCATGACTGAGTTCTTTCAATGCTCGTCTCTGCTTTTTTCTCATTTTTCTGTTGTCTCCAGGCTGTCAGCAGTCACTCTGGACTACCATCTGTCCGCCACTGTGGACATCCCTATGCCCTCTTAATTAAGTTTATTCACTCTGTTAGGGTGCTGGAAATCACAGGACATTCTCCTTAAAAATTAGTTTGAATTGAAAGTAAAGAAACTCTGAATCCAAAATCTCCAGGCTTCACTACAAATAAAATATATGTGAAATTTGTAGCATTTTTTGAAACTCCAAGTGTTTCAGTTACTTTAAATTTAGAATCACAGACTACAAAAGTAGAAATGACTTTTAAGAAATTATCTATTTTATTTATAATGGCCATCCATGCTAACAGTTGTGAGGTATATTTCATTATGGTTTTGATTTGCATTTCCCTGATGACTGGTGGTGGTGAGCATGTTTTCATATACCTGTTGGCCATTTCTGTGTCTTCTTTGGAGAAATGTCCATTCAAAGCCTTTGCTTATTTTTTAATCTAGTTATTTGGGGGATTTTGTTGTTGTTGTTATAGAGCTGTAGGAGTTCTTTATGTACTTTGGATATTAACTCCTTATCAGATATATAGTTTGTAAATATTTTCTCCTAATCTTTAGTTTTGCTATTCACTCTGTTGATTTTTTTTTACTTTGCTGAAATTGGAACCCATGGGCACTATTGCTAAAAATGCAAAACGGTGCAGTTACTATGAAAAACAGTATGGAAGTGGCTTACAAATAAAAAATAGTACTGCTATATGATCCTGCAATCCCACTTCTGGGTATGTACCCAAAAGAATTAAAATCAGAATCTCAGAGAGATTGTCACACATTGCAGCATTATTTACAATAGCCAAGAGATGGTAACAACTTAAATGTCCATCAATGATTAAATGGATAGAGAAAATGTGATATATACGTACAATGGAATATTATTCAGTCTCAAAAAAGAAATCCTGCCCTATGTTACAACATGAATGACTCTTTAGGATACATACTAAGTGAAATAAACATGATTAAAATGTTAAATTATGCATTTTGTGTATTTTACCACAATAAAAAAATGTTTAGACAGTCAAAAACAAAATAGTGTAATGACACTTATTGAGTGTGAAGTACCATCCCACTTCATTGTCACAACAATCTCAAGAAGTAGGTCCTATTATTCCCCTCAGTTTTGAGATGAGGACCCAGAGGCAGAAAGAAGTTAAGAAACTGATGCATGTTTACACAGCTGGTAAAGGCTGGAGTCAGAATCTGAACCCAGGACATCTGGCTTCTGAATGTGTGCTATACCTGGTAAAGCAAGTGCTGTTCGAGACTCTAGGAGAACCAAGGGTTTAGGCAGCTGGGCACATTTCCTGGGCACGGTTGAGGTCCCCAGGAGAGAGGCTTGGGTCTGGAGCTCAGGCTACCCACCCAGGCTTGAGCACTTGAGCCTACAGGAGGAATGCCACCCTGGAAGCCACCGGCACACTTTTCTAGGACACAGGGCTTGGAGTCTGTCTCCAGTTCTGAACACCTTCCCAGAGCATAAATATCCCAGATGGGGACATCCAGCTGGTGTCCATCAACAAGAAGACCGTGTGGGTGAAATCCTGCTTCCTAGCTTCTGCCATTGCTTAGTACAGAAGAACTTGGGAAATCTCCTAGTGGTGGCTGATTATTTTTTCTTTCATTATTCTGTTTGATAGGGTTGTATGGGGAGAAGGAAGAATATACATGATGGTGAAACTTTTTTTTTCCATTGGCATCTATTTTTTTCTTACTTCAGATCTTTCTTCTATTTACTGCCACCCACACACTCCCAACCACACAGGAAGACAACTGGTGAGATTACATTTAGAGTTAAAAGGGTTTTGATTATGCTACTATTCCTGGAAAAGAATTTGCAAATGAGAGTCGATTCCAACAGCCAAGTGGCAAGCCCCCCCCATCAACATCCTCTAGTGCTTTACTGCCTCCTCATCCTCATCAGAGTTGACTGTGGTCCTGAAGGTCCTGAAGACATGAGACAGTTGCCTGTCTTGTCACCATTCATGGCTGCATCACAATTAGTTGTAATTTGTGTTGCAAAGAGCTTGTCACTAGCAATCACTAAAGCATAGAAGTTTAGGGTAAACGTTTTCAAAAGTAATATTATTTAAACAAGTTCAGACTTATAAAAAATGTTGCAAGAACAGTATAAGGACATTTCATATACTCTTCACACAAAGACCCCAATCAACTTATACCAAATGCCCCAGTGATAGACTTTATAGCGAAAGGAACCACTCCAGAATCATGGGTTGTATTTACTGTCACATCTCTTTGGTTTCCCTCAGTCTGGAATGTTTTTCAGTCACTCCTGGAGTCTTCTGTTCTTGAACTTCCTGATGATTGCAAGGCAGTCATTTTGTAGAATATACCTCAACTTGGGTTGGTCTAGTCCTTTCTCATGATTAGGCCCAGGTTACACATTTTTGGCAGAAATATCCCAAAAGTAATGCTGGCTTCTTCTTGGCATTCTCTCAGGTAACAAGCAATGTCAGTTTTTGACATTTATGTTGATCATAACTTTTCAAAAATTTTTTTATTTTAAAGATGTGGGTTATGTTGATCATAACTTTGATCACTTGATTAAGATGGGATCTTCCAGGTTTCTCCAACTATAGCAAAGTGAATTTTCCTCTTTGCATTTAATAAGCATTTGGGGTGGCAATACTTTGAGATCTCCTTCATGATCCCACTGTCAACCATTAGTTTTAGCATCCATCAATGTTTCTTATCTGGGTTAATTATTATTATGATGGTTAGCAAATGGTGCTTTTCCAATTTCATCATTCCTTCGATGTTTATTCATTGGCATTTGCTGTAAGGAAGAATTTTATTTTCTCCCCATGTTTTTACTTCATTTGTTTGTTTGCTTCCATGCTGACTTGCGACTTCCCATTTCATTCAGCGAATCATAATCTATTCCTATTGTTTCTTGGTTAGATGCTCAGATTTGTCTGACAGTTTGCCAGCAGGAGCCCCTGCAAGCTGGCTCCTGTGTCCTTTTCATCTGGCCATATCATTTTGGAGGCAATTTTTAAAAATTGTCCTTTCCCTGCCCCAGCTCTGTAGCAATTCATTTCTCAAGGATCCCTAGTTCTTTTTAGTGGGCAATGGCCTTTAAAAGCTATGATCTGGGTAGTAGGTGTGCTCACACCTCCTGGGGTGCTACTGCTGGGAGCCATCTCATTTTGAAACTTCATCCCCACCTCCCTTAAGTCTTCACTCAAATGTCACCGGCATGAAGTCTTTCCTGTTTACCCTGACACCATCTTTAACCATAGTACGTCCCTCTCCCTGCTTTAAATTTTATTATCACTTATCATCATGTAATACTATAAATATGTTTTTATGTATTTACTTTATTATGCTTCCTACCCAAAAACTTTGGTTCCATGAAGATAGGCACTGTTTTAGGGAACCAAAACAAATGAAAATTCTTGTCCCATTAATGAATATGAAAGATAACTGGCAAGCCTATAATCCCAGCACTTTGGGAGGCCAAGGAAAGAGGATTGCCTGAGCCCAGTTGTTCGAGACCAGCCCGGGCAACCTGGTGAGACCTCATCTCTACAATAGATAAAATAAACAAATAAATAAGCCGGGCTCAGTGGCTCAGTCTGTAATCCCAGCACTTTGGGAGGCTGAGGTGAGTGGATTGCCTGAGCCCACGGGTTCGAGACCCACCCGGGCAACTTGGCGAGACCTCATCTCTACAATAAATCAAAAATCAGCCAGGCGTGGAAGTGCACGCCTGTAGTTCCTGCTACTTGGAAGGCTGAGGCGGAAGGATAGCTGGAGCCCAGCAGGTCGAGGCTGTGGTGGCTGGGAACGGCCACTGCACTCCAGTCTGGGTGACAGAGTGAGATTCCAACTCAAAAAAAGCAATTAAATAAAAATTAGTGTGGTGTGGTAGTGTGCACCTGTAGTTCCGGCTACTTAGAAGGTTGAGGTGGAAGGGTTACCTGAGCCCATCAGGTTGAGACTGTGGTAGCCATGAGCGTTCCACTGCACTCCAGCCTGGGTGACAGCGTGAGACTCCATCTCAAATAAATAAATAAATAAATGACTGGACATTATCCAAAAAAAAAATCAAGGGAGACCAGGCATGGTGACTCACGCCTGGGAGTCCAAGGCAGGAGGCCAAGGCAGGAGAATTGCTTGAACCCGAGAGTTTGAGACCAGCCTGAGAAACATAGCAAGATAAAAAATAAAAAAATTTATCCAGCCTTGGTGGCACACACCTGTAGTCCCAGCCACTCAGGAGGCTAAAGTTGACTGGAGCCCAGGAGATCGAGGCTGCAGTAATTAGTGATCATACCACTGCACTCCAGTCCAGGCGACAGAGTGAGACCCTGACTCAAAAGAAAGAAAAGAAAAAAGTCAAAGGAGAGTATGTTTAATGGCCTAGGATTAGGAAAACTACAGCCATACAGGGAAGGCAGAAGGCTGAAGGTGGAGAGGTGTGGTAATGAGGGCAGAACTCTGTTGTCCAGCAGAAGGATTTGGTGCTTGTCATTAGAAGTGAAACAGGAATCCTCTGAAGGCTTTTAAGTACAGAAGTGACCTCATCTGTCTTATATTTTTCAAAGATCACTCTGGCTACTGAATGGAGAAATAATTACATGAGGGCAAGGAGTTTAGCAGGGATACTTATACAAAGGTTGCTGCCATGGCCCAAGAAGGAGAGGATGACCTGGGTGGTGGCAGTAGAGACAGTGATAGAAGATTCCGGAAATATTTTGGAGATAGAGTCCATAAGCCTGCTGATGATAGATTAGAATGATGGGTGAGGGAGAAGAAAACATCAATGACGATCTCCAGGTTCTAGTTTTAAAAAGAGGGAATTCTATCTGGACCTGACTGGCTTCTCACCCCATCATCATAACTGCCTTGACATACCCAGATGGCCAGAGACAGAGAACAAAGCTTTGGAGGTAAATGTTTGTATCAAGAGTTGCTTTGTAAAATCTGTTCATACTTCCCCACCAACCAGGGAGTCAAGCCCCCATCTAGCCAAAGAATTGAAGAGGGAGGCCCTTAGCACCCAAGACAGAGGCCTACAGTGCCTTTAGAAGATTTAGTAGAGACCTGGGTGCTGGCAGGGGAACCCCCCTGAAAGTCCAGGAACGAAGCACCACATTCCAGCCTTCTCATGCAGAACCCCTCCTTTAATTTCTCCTGCAAAAATGTTTCTCTTTGTAATTGTCTATAAAAGATTATTGTCTGCATTTTATTTAATTATTCCGTATGAAGTAATTATGAGAGAATAATCAGCCCATTCGCCGATAATAGACGTTTCATAAAAGAACACAAAAGACGCTAATAAAGGCAGAGCCAGCCCTCATCGCTGTCATTATTAGTTTCTCTACATCTTTAATTTTCATACATTTTTATTGCTTGCCTGAAATTAATTGTCCATTTCTTTTCCCAATCAGGTTTATTGCAAGTGGGGTGTTTCTAGATAGCTACACCATTTGTGTGTTTATCTGGCAAATGTCCCAATAGATCTTGTCAACATTGAAATATCTATCCAGGAGCCTAGAAGGAAAAGAATCATAAAATCATTGTGTCTTGTCACTCTGGAGGACCTTGCGAGAACTCCCAACCCCCACCACCATCCTTGTTTTCTAAGTCAGGAATCTGAATTATTAGAAGGGGTTTGCACAACTTGTGAGTGGTAGAGCTGACACCTGTGTCAGATCTCTTGAATGAACCTAGAATGGTGAAGCTGTAGCCAGATTTAACCGTCTTTCAATGAAATTCAGTTTCCTACCACAGTTGTGAATAATTTCAGAGGGTAGTGTCTGGGGTTTCACCACACAGTGCGTACCACCTCTTCTTCCTCAAAGAGAGAGTCTTGTTATGAGTAAGACTTTCAATAGTCTGCTGAGTGTGCCATAACAAAATCCCACAAACTGGGCAACTTAAACATCAAAAATCTATTTCCTCACAGTCCTAGAGGTTAAAGTCCAAGATCAAGTTGCCAACAGGGTGCATTTCTGGTGGTCTCTCTTCTTGGTTTACAGAGGGCTGCCTCCTCACTGTCCTCAAGTGGCTTTTCCTCTGTGCATGAGGAGAGAGAGGTCTCTGATGTCTCTTCCTCTTCTTATAAGGACCCTAGTCCTATCAGATTAATGCCCCCAATGGCCTCATTATAACCTCCCCAATCACCTTCTTAAAGGCCTTATCTGCAAATGCACTCACATTGGGGATTAGGATTACAACATAAGAATTTTAAAAGCATAGCACAGGATAATGATTCAATTCTATTATAGACGCTCATTTTTTAAAATGTAAGCTAGCGTTAGCAATACTTGTTCAGAGACAGCAGTGGTGCTCCACCACTGTGGGCCATGAACAACGTGGAGTGTCTCAAGCCATTGCACTGGGTTCCCCTGAGCTCTGCGCAAGCCTGGTTGCCCCTGCTCACAAGTGCTGGTTGGAGCAAGGCAGCAGGCAGGAGTTGACTGGACACCTCAATACCTAGTTCATGGCCTCTGTCTCATTCACCCACACTCTGTACAAGAACCATGACTTTATGTATTCTTCTTTGTATCCCCAGTGGCAGAAAGAGGTTCTGGCACAGAGTAACTACTTAACTAAAGACTCCTGAAAGAAAGAAAGAATAAATGAATGAATGAGTGTTCTAAACGAGTCTGTTTGCTCACCTAGCTCCCTTAATCTCAGTAGTTCCCCATCACTCACAGGATGAAGGCCCAGCTCTTTACTGGGGACTTTCGTGACCTGACTACCACTTTGATAATGACCCATTTCTCCTTGTGTCTCTGTCCATGCAAAACTTCTTGCAGTTTTCTGAATACTTACAGTTCTTTCATGCATCTGTGTTGTTGCTCACACTGTTCCTGCTGTCTGGAAGGAATCTGTAGTTATCCGACTGAGTTCAGGCCTCAGACCTCTCCCACCTTCTCTCCTGTTGGGAAGTTTTTCCATTTCTGGTCTCCCATGGCTTTCTATCTGAACCCCCACACCAGTGTTGTATGTAACCATGAACTTGTCTGTGTCCCTCTTTTAGGTATGAGACAACTCATTTATCTGCATATTCTTACTGTCTAGCACAATGCCTGGTACATTAGAGATTAATGAGTCTCATGTATTATGACATTAATTTTTGTATTATGTAACCGTAAGGCTATATTTCTAATCCATTATCCAAAAGTCAGCACAGTGCCCGTGTATGTTAGACAGTTTAAGGTCTTGGGAGCTCATGGAATTTGAATGACTTCCAACTTCCCTTCTTTCCTCCCTTCTTCCCATTAGTGGGAAGTATCTTCCTTGAGTTACTTCACACCTGCTGGAATGGGAAAGCTCCAAAGTCATTGGGCATGATGCAATGATTCCCAAATCTGTCAGAATCTCCTGAGAAACGTATGATTCAAAATACGGTTACATATTTCCAAGCCATGCCCCCTCCTTGCTAGCAAGTCTGTCTCAAGGAGAGACCCCCTGTATTTGAATGAGGTTCACCAGTACTTCTAGGGATCAGGCAGGTGGTAATAATCAATATCATGAAAGGAAACCTGAAGCTGGAACTCCCACCTGATCTGGTCATGAATGAGCAGAGTCTTCCTGGGAAAGTCCCTTTCCTCTTGATGATTTAACCCAACTTCTGGGCACAGTGAAGGTGCAGCTGGTTTAGTGTTTGTCAATCATGTTTTTTTCAGCAACGGAACAAAGTCTTACACAGAGGCCCAACACACAAAACAGAAAAAAACAGGGCTATGGCGGCTGAGGGTGGACACCCCACTTGGCCTTGTTCTAGGTGCCACAAGCACAGCCCTCGGGCACAAAGTCCCCAAAGCACTTTCATATGGAACTTCTAGGACTCACTAGCATGTAATCTGAAAAACCCTGAACTGGAAGATCTATGTCTCTACCAATTGCAGCATTTTGTAACCCACAGAAAGCATGTGCTTACTTGGAAATAAGCCCTCAAGACACTTTCCAGACAGAGTCTAGGAAGTTGCAGAACATCCCCCAAGGCAGAAGATCAGCCTGAGAATGTGTGGGGAACAGTTTCAAGAAAAGGCAGAAGACCTGAGGTCAGCTCTGAGCTGAGATTCAAAGAAGCCAGCTGCACCTTCACCATGCACAGTAGCTGAGCTAAAGCCTAAAGAGGAAAGTGACCTTCCCAGGAAGATCCCACTCATCCATGGCCAGATCAAGTGGAAATTCTAGCTTCAAACTTCCTTCCATAAAACCAACCTGATCCCTAAAGACTGGGGAACCTTACAGAAATACCTGGGGTCTTTTCTTGAAATAGACTTGCTAGCAATGGGGATGTGTGGCTTGGGAATATGTAATCACATTTGAATTATAAACTCTGAGATCCCAAAAGGACATGAGTGATCAGAGCAAGCTGTCAAGCTAAGCCAGGGGAGAAAAGACCAGCAAAGTGTTGAAACAAAGGGAGAATCTAGGTGCCTACGTATCTCAGTCAGAAATTTAATTGTGCTTAGTGCTGAGACAGGTCAACTAGGGAAGAGAACAGGCTTGTGCCAGATCACTGTAAGAGAGTAAATACCACAGGAAAGCAAGACACAGATAGCATGGTGCATTAAAAGTTATACTATATGTACCTTACTATGTGTATGATAGCATTGTGTCTTTAAAATATGAATACCTTAATCTAAAAATGCTTGATTGCCTAAAAATGCTGACAATCATCTAAGCTTTCACTAAGTCGTAATCTTTTTGCTGGTCGAGGGTCTTACCTGAATGTTGATGAGTGCTGAAGGTTAGGGTGACTGAGGCAACTTCTTAAAATAATGCAACAGTAAAGTTTGCTGTAACAATTGACTGTGCCTTTCACCAAAGATTTCTCTGTAGGATGAGATGCTATTTGGTAGGATTTTATCCACTCAAAATCTTTCAAAAGTAGAGTCAATCCTCTCTAACCTGCCACTACTTTATCAACTAAGTTTATGCAATGTTCTGAATTCTTTGTTGTCATTTCAACAACATTCACAGTGTCTTCACTAGGAGTAGATTCTATTTCAAGAAACCACTTTATTTGCTCATCCATAAGAAGCAGCTCCTCATTTGCAAAAGTTCAATCATGAGATTGTACAATCATGAGATTGTAGTCCCATATTCAGGCTCCACTTCTAACTTTAGGTCTCTTGCTATTTCTACCATATCTGCAGTGACTGAAATCTTGAACCCTCCCAAAGTCATCCATGAGGGTTGGAATCGACTTTTTTCAAACTCCTATTAATGTTGGTATTTTTACCTCCTTCCATGAATGACAAATGTAAATGGCATCTAGAATTATAAATCCTTTCCAGAAGGTTTTTAATGTTCTTTGCCCAGATCCATCCAAAGAATCACTATCTATGACAGTTGTAGCCCATTAAATGTATTTCTTAAATAATAAAATTTGAAAGTTGACTTTACTCCTTGATCCATGGGCTACAGAATGCATATTGTGTTACAAGGGCATGGAAATATTAACTTTATACATCTCCATCAGAGCTTTGGGTGACCAGGTACATTGTCAATGAGCAGTAATATTTTGAAAAGAATCATTTTATTCTGAGAAGTAGATCTCAACAGTGGGCTTAAAATATTCAGTCAACCATGTTGTAAACATATGTGCTACCATCCATGCTTTTTTGTTCCACTTACAGAACAGGGCAGAGTAGATTTAGCATAATTCTTAAAACCCCCTAGTGATTTTCAGAATGGTAGATAAGCATTGATAACAAGAGAGTCAGAGAGTCAGACTGTCTTTTGAAGCTTTAAAGACAGGCATTGACTTTCCTCTCTAGTTATGAAAATCTTAGATGTCATCTTTTCCCAATAGAAGGTTGTTTTATCTACATTGAAACTCTGTTGTTTCACATCAATGATCTCAGCTAGATCTTCCAGAGAACTTGCTACAGTTTCTCCATCAGCATTTGCTGCCTCACCCTTCACTTTTATGTTATGGAGATGGCTTCTTTCCTTAAATCTCATGAACCAATCTCTGCAAGCTTCCAATTTTTCTTCTGCAGCTTCCTCACTTCTTGGCTTTCATAGAGTTGAGGAAACTTGGGGCCTTGTTCCAGATTAGGCTTTGGCTAAAGGGAATGTTGTGACTGGTTGGCTGGTTTGATCTTCTATCCAGACCACTCAAACTTTCTCCTTACCAGCAATAAGACTGTTTCACTTTATCATTCACGTCTTCACTGGTGTAGCACTTTAAATTTTCTTCAAGAACTTTGCCTTTGTATTCATAACTTGGCTAACTGTGTGGCACAAGAGACCTGGCTTTCATCCTGTCTTGGCTTTCAACAAGCCCTCTTCACTACGCCTAACCATTTCTAATTTTTATTTAAAATGAGAGATGTGAATCTCCTTCACTTGAACACTTAGAGGCCATTGTAGGGTTACTAAATGACTGAATTTCAATATTCTTGTGTCACAAGGAATAAAGAGGCCTGAGGAGAGATAGAGAGATGGGGACTGCCATTGGTGAAGCCATCAGAGCACAGACATTTGTTGCTTAAATTCACCATCTTATATGGGTGCTGTTTATGGCACCCCAAAACGACTACAATAGCAACATAAAACCTGACCACAGTTCACCATGCCAGCTTTAACAGTAATGAAAAAGTTTGAAATATTGCAATAATTACCAAAATGTAACACAAAGACATGAAGTGAACACATGCTGTTGGACAAAAGGCTGATAGACTTGCTCAGGACAGAGTTGTCACCAACCTTCAATTTATAAACAAAGCAGTATCTGCAAAGTGCAATAAAAAGAGGTGTGTCTGTAATACCTAAGGCACGATGAAATACAGGCAGTGGAAATCAAACTGCCTTTCTTTGAGCTAGGGCACAAATGCTTCTCTCTTCACTGTTAGTATCATTGCAGGGAAATCACGCTGGCATATGTTTTCAGCAACCACCACTGAGATCATTTTTCTCTCTCTCTGGGGTAATTTTGAAAAAGAAAAGTATTCAAAATATTATATTTGCCATGCCCTAGCACATTCACATCATGTAGCACCTACAATTAATGAGTGGTACTTGTGAGGATGTGAGTCATTACAGCAAAGCATTTAATTCCATTCTTCTCCAACGCACTTATTTAATCTGCCCTGAGTGAGGCCAGAGCTGAAACACACCTTCCCTGAATAGAGTACCATGAGGTGACATGGTGTGTCTGAATGACAGCGATTTTGCTCATGTACGTAGCAGCTTCCAGCCTGGGATCTCCAAGAGTTGCTTCTCACATGGTAATTGATGGCACCTCTAAGCGTTACATTAAACATTTAATTGAACAGTTAAATGTGGATTAATGAGGCCATTAATTAATACAGCAGGGAAGTCTGCAATTCTTATCTGTGGACCACAGAGAGGATTTCCTCACACCACGTATTTGAAACTCCATCATGAAAATTCAAAATTGTGAAGCTGTTGGGAGTGGGAGAAAAAGAGTGTGATGAGAGTAGAAATAACAATGCTGACAGGAAGAGGATCTAGAATTTGGAGACATGAGTTCAAGACCAGACAATATTACTAAATAGCTGTGTGACTTTGTGTAAACCATTTTACCTTTCTGGGCCTTGGTTACCCTATCTGAAAAATAAGTGCACAACATTGTCCCTTGTGGTTCTTTTACTTAGCCAATGCTCTGAGCCTGTGAATTTAGCCAAATAGATTCTGGGAGTGGCCCAGATACTTGGAATATTCATGTATCTGTTGACTTCTGTTCATCAAACTTCTGGCTCATAGCTCCAGCTGTCTAGTTTATGGCCCCCAAGGAGAAGCAGAGGGGCCCTGGCCTTGGACTGGCAAGTCTCACTTCCCACTTCTAGAAGTCAACAAATGCATCTGAGTCTCCAGTTCCTCACTCTTAAAATGTAGACATGATAATCTACCACAAGGAATTAAGAGAGAGACACTTTGTATGGGAGCCAAAAAGAGTGGTGTAGGTGAGCCACTGCTCTTGTCTAGGTTATCATCACCCAGGGCTACCAACTGTTTCTGGGAGTCATGTCCATGCCTATAGCTGCCCATTATCTCTACTCTCCATCCTTTCTTCTCTGCCTACTTTCCTCCTTGTTCTTGAGTTTCATTTTTCTAAATGTAGAGCAAACCATTTCGCAGCAAACCTTTTAGTACCCATAATTCTTCAATCCCCAAGCGATTATGAAACCCGTTTATGACTATGATAGCAGAAATAAAACAGAAAGGACACCTAATGTTCCACAAAACAGTGTTGCCTCTCACAAAGCCAACTTCTGAGCCTGAAGGGAGGGTTCCTTCCCCTATCTCTTTCCCAAAGGAAAATGAAGAAACAGAAAGATTAAGTTTAAAAAAAGTTTTTTTCCTAATTAGCATATGAGTACCTAGAAAACTTATTTAACTTAAGTGAATTTCAAAAACTTTCATGAGCAGGTCCTTTGGGATGGTTTTATATAAATCTAGGAGACACATATCAAAAGATTAATGATGTTTAGTAGCATTTTAATACAGAATATGCATTATTGCACTACCTCATATGATATATATAAACCCTTTCTGCTTTTTTTTTTATTAGAGTCAGTCTCACTCCAGGCCCAGGCGGAAGTACAGTGGCACGTTCACGGTCACCCCAGTGTCGATCTTGACTGCAGCGATCCTTCTGCCTCAGCCTTCCAAGTAGCCAGAACTACAGGCACATGCTACCTTGCCCAGCTAATTTTTGATTTATTGTAGAGACGAGGTCTCTCCAAGCTGCCCAGGCTGATCTCAAACTCACGGGCTCAGGCAATCCACTCACCTCAGCTGCCCAAAGTGCTGGGATTACAGGCTGAGCCATCGAGGCTGGCCTATAAACACTTTCTTAACCAAAATGTTCTATTTTTGACTATGTTAAATAACAAATCTTACTTATTTAAAAAGCATTTATTGGGTACTTCCTGGAGTCAGGCATAGCATTGTGAAATCTAAATGTATATATAGATCGTTTCTCTCTATATAATATATGAGAGGGGACCCAAAAGAACCCAAAATTATTTTTTGGAGGCCAGGCCCCTTATAGTACAGTCTTCCTGTACTAGGTAAGTATGCTAGGAACCCATCACCATCAGTGTACCTGCTAGTGTTGTGAGACGCTGCATTCAGCTTCAATGAAAATTTTTTTGGAGATTTCTTTCAATGTGTTTGCCCATTTCATGATGGGTGACTTACCAGCACACCTGCCCACACCACACTGAGTTCTCAGCAGTTTTTGACCAGAAATGGCAAGATCCCCCCATGACCTACCTTCCCTAGTCACCTGCTCTTGCCATGAGCTACTTTTTTTGTTACCCTGGATGAAAAAAGTCCTCAAAGGAAAACATTTTGTCAATGTGGTGGAAAAAAACCGGCAGAAGCACTAAAAGACATCAAAATGGATGAACTCAAAAACTGTTTTGAGCAGTGAAAAAATCATCTTGATAAGTGTATTGTATCAAACAAAGAGTACTTTGAAGATGACTGAAGTTTAAACATGTAAGAATACACAATTTTTTATGAATAAATTCCGGGTTATTTTGGCTTCCCCTGCATATATCCATTTGATCCTCATTGTTCATAGACTCCATATTTACCAATTAGCTTACTTGCTAAAATTTATTTGAAAACTGCAAATCAATACTCCAATGTTTTTATAGTCATTCACAGACGTGTGCAGAGTGGTGAAAAATTTGAGTAACCTGATGTGCACATTTCCAGGGGAGGCTGAATAAAGCCATATCTTCCATATTGTTTCAGCTCTAATACTTTAAACAGAGACACACATAAAACAAGGTTATATATTGATTGCAAAAATATTGAAACAAAAAGCTTGCAGGAACTTAACTTTGCATTCCCCTAGGAGCAAAGTCTCAGTATTCACTAACTTGGTGTTTGGAGCAACTTTATAAAACATAACTATCGCAAATGATGGAAACTCTTGATACATTATACGTGTGTGTGTGTGTGTTTGTGTGCATGTATGGTTGAGTTAAGTACTAGACACTGATCACAAAGGGGCATAGTTAATAAATATATCCAGTGCTTTTCTATTCAGCCTGTTAATCTCACCAGAAGTTGCTAATGTAAGTGAATACTTCTGCTTTTGTTAAGATAAATGAAAACTAATCAGCTCAATCTTAGGACACAAAGAAGTTAGCTTTAGAAATTGAACTTTATTGAGTTAAAAACTCTAATTAAGAAAATTGTACAACAGAAGCACACTGGGAGATGTTGCTGTCCATCTTTGTGAGCAAAACCAGGGTTTGAGTCTTCCCCATGGTACCCAGATTCAGTTCCTCCAAACACCCACACTGCAAACATTATCATCTCTATTCCCTCACAAATCATCATACACTCAGCAGCACGCATTCATCTGGGCTGTGTGAGATCCCAGTTTCTGGTACACAGATAATACAGATAAGTCCTGTCTTGCAGTTACCATGTATGTGATGGAAAACTGTGGGAAGACCCTTGAGGACAACTCAGCTGGGAGTAGACAATGGATGTTGGTAAAGGTCACCAAAAGATAACATACTTGACCTAAGAGATGAGAAGCAGTTAGTATGGTGGCCTTGGTGGGACTCCCTGTCCCCCCCATACACCCTTCCCCCATACCCCCATTCATCTAAGGGTCCACAACACTTACGGTGTGCACTAGAACAGCATCATGGATAACACAAAGATGATTGAGTCAGCGTCCTCAAAGGCCAGCTTTTCAGGGACGCTTTCCCTGAAGACACCCTTTCTTCCATGAGCACAAACACTTCCAATCTAGTTTAGGTCTGGATCTGTCCAGAGGACTCTTTTCTTCCATCCTGGTGCTTATCTAATTAGTGTCTATCTTCCCAAATAAAGTACATGCCTTTGAAAGCAGGACCAGGTATTTTGTTGCTGTTGTTCACTATTGTGTCTCTACCAACTTACAGCTTGCCTGGCATAGCCACTAAAAATTGAATGAAACAGCAGAGGAAGTCCAAGATCTTCTTCCTAGGGTGGTAGCTTTGCTAGGAGATTGTGTGAGGTCACAATATATTGTGGGCATCTTTTTCCATATGGTATAAAGTTTTATCCTGGGAAATCAGTGTATGTTCTGTACATACTTTTATTCATTATGGTCTATGTTTTTCATTGCTTTAGTCTTTGACCTAAGAACCGGCAAATTGGCAGTAACTAGAACTGAAAAGTGAAAGAACAGGAAGGTTTCAGGTCATCTAACTTAGATGCCTACATGTGACCTTTGATCCCAGCAGATTGATCCATGGTCTTGGCTCAAAGTGGGAACTGTCACATGGGCAAGAGGCTTGTATACCTGCTTTTGTCATCTCTCACTTCCAAATCTAGAAAACTAACCCCCAGAGAAATGGTTTGCTTCTCCTCAGTCCCCTGTAACTTCCTCACCATAGAGACCTCGTCTCTCTTTCCGGATATTAGAAGTAAAAGAGAGTGCACTCAAGAGTGGCAGAAGTCATTAGTACATATCACAGGGCACGCACAGTGTCACAGTGGCCACCCTGAGATGGTAGAAGAAGGCTGTAAGTCTCCCTTTTCCTGTTTCTCACCACCTTGTCATTGGGTTCTTACAACCAGATGCCCATATGTCTAGGTAGGTGCTATAAGTGGAGCTGGACAGGTGGGACTCTGGCAAGCCTTGTCTGCAGGAAGAAGCTGTTGCTCAGTTCCTCGCAAGAAGTTATATATTTGCAACCCATGTTACCAGATATTTTGAATTTTCAAAAGAAATCTGCCGTAAAATTATATTTGTTTCAAAGAATCTGGTTTTCTGAAATCAGAAACCATTCTCAGGTTGTCAGTTTTTGCTGTTTTTCTAAAATGTCTTTTGCCAATTATTAGGGAGAAGATAAAAAACAAATAGAATGACCAGGTACAGCAGTTCATGCCTGCAATCTCAGAACTTAGGGAGGTCAAGGCAAGAAGATTACTTGAGCCCAAGAGTTTGAGACCAGAGAAGCCAACATAGCAAGACCTTTCTCTACAAAAAATTTAAAACTTAGTCAAACATGGTGGTGCACATCTGCAATCCCAACTGATCAGAGGCTGAAGTGGGAGGATTGCCTGAGCCCAGGAAGTTGATCAAGGCTATGGTGAGCTGTGATCATGGCCTTGTACCCCAGCCTGGATAACAAAAGGAGACAACAACTTAAATAAATAAATAAATAAATAAAACCTGTGCCCATCCTAAAAGAGCTTATGGCCTGGGGGAGGATTTAGTGCTCATTCCTAAAAAGATAGTCATACAGAGAGGTTTATATTATCTAGTGCCATCTACAGAGAAGAGCATTGGGAGGTTTTATTAAGCAGTTTCATTGGGGAAGATGTTCTCCCTTTAGTAACTCAACTGTCTGTCAACAGGGCCTCTTTGCTGAACTCAAGTAGAGTTTTGTTGAGTTGTGTTGCAATACGGTAAGAAGGTCATGAAGGTGGTCTGGTCAAAGACATGTTGAGTTACAACGAGTATGCTCAACAACACTATTGCAGATCCATTTCCTTTTTTATTTCTCCTCATCTGGACTCAAACCCAAGTCTCTGACTTCCATTTTGGTACTCTGTCCTCTTTTCTTTCTCTGCTCGAGAAGGAACAGCCAATGCTGAGCCATGGTAGTTAGTGTGTGGGGGTCTGGAGCAATCAGTTAGATCCCAGTTCTACTAACTTCTCATCCTAGCTGTGTGACTTTTAAGAAGTACTTAACTTGGTCACTGAGCTACAGTTATCTCACCTATAAATAAGGTGAGATAAATAAGGCTATCTCACCTATAAATAAGGTGAGATAAATAAGGTAATGACAGTGCCAACTTCTCAGGTGTTTTGTGGAGCACAAATGAGATCATACAGATAAATGTTATATGAGTGAAAACCCCTACAGGTACCCTATCAGAGAGTAATAAGAAAGGAGGAGGGGTGGAGAGATGAAAAATCACCTATTGGGTACAATGCACACAGGTGGAAGTGTTGGGTACACTTAAAGCTCAGACCTCTTCACCACTATACAATGCAAACATGTAACCAAAAACTATTTGTACCCCCTAAAGTTACTGAAATTTTTAAAAGAAGGAGGAGAGAAGAAAGAAAGGGAGGGAGGGAGGGAGGGAGGGGGAAGGAAAGGAAGCAAAGGAAGTGAAGGAAGGGAAGGGAAGGAAGGAAGAAAGGAAGGGGAAGGAGGGAAGGGAAGAAAGAGAAGACAAGGAAGGGAAGGAAGGAAAGGAAGGAAGGAAAGGAAGGATGGGAAGGATGGGAAGGAAGGGAAGGGAAGGAAGGAAGGGAAGGAAGGAAATGGAAGGAAGGGAATGAAGGAAGGGAAGGGAAGGAAGAGAAGGAAGGGAATGAAGGGAAAGGAATGAAGTGATGGAAGGAAGGGAAGGGAAGGAAGGAAGGAACAGAAGGAAGGAAGGCAAGGTAGGGAGAGAAGGGTATGAAGGAGGGAAGGAAGGAAGGAAGGAAGGAAGGAAGGAAGGAAGGAAGGAAGGAAAAGCAAGAAAGGGAAGGAAGGAAGAGAAAGAAGGGAAGGAATGGAAGGGAAGGAAGGCTAGGGAGGAAGGAAGACTTTTTTTTTTGAGTTGGAGTCTCACTGTGTTGCCCAGACTGGAGTGCAGTGGCTGCTCCCGGCCACCGCAGCCCGACCTGCTGGACTCCGGCTATCCTTCCGCCTCAGCCTTCCAAATAGCTGGAGCTATAGGCGCACGCTACCACACCCGGCTAATTTTTTGGTTTATTGTAGAGATGAGGTCTCGCCAAGTTGCCCAGGCATGTCTTGAACCCGCGGGCTCAGGCAATCCACTCACCTCAGCCTCCCAAGGCGTGGGATTACAGGCTGAGCCACCGAGCCCAGCTGGAAGGAAGAAATTTAACATGGAGTTCTACATGTGAGGAACACTGACCTGTGCCTCGTACAAATTGTTCAATTATAGAGTCAATATCGGTATTACCAAACAGGGACAAAAATATTTCCTTGCTGTGGAATATTGTAAAAATAAGGTTCTGTGTTATTTCCAGTTTATTGTAAGTCAGTCTAGGCAAACCCAGCTGTATGATGACATAAATGATGGATAAGCTGTGTCCTGCCGAGAGGTGTGTCATCTCAGGTCATGGGTGCCAAGTCCAGCATTCAACACATGCCATTGCAGGACTGCACAGTGGGAAGTTCAGCCCATCCCTGACCCTGCAGCATTCTCAGTTGGAAAGTGGCATCAGTTAAATAATGAGCAAGGGCACATTTGAAATGTTCCATGATTTTTAGAATTCTAGAATAATGAACTGTTTGGGTACAGGGGAGTCTTCTGAGAGTACCCAACGATTTCAGAGGAAGGAAATGCCTCCTCGGTCTCATGACTCTCCTAGTTCCTCCCTGCCATCCATATAACCAAAGAGATCTGAATTGGAACATCTGGTCCCTTGTGTAATCCACCCTTTACATAGTTCTCTGCAGAATCATGTAATTGTATCAATTCATCAAGGGCCTTTTCATGTGCCATGCACTGTACAAGGTATCAAAGATACAAAAATTGCAAATTGCAATGCATACCCTCAAGGAACTCATAGATTCTGAGGCAAGGTTGCCTTTGTAATGGCCCACCCTCCCTTTTCTTTGTTAATTTGCTTTTATCAAAGTGTCTGATCAACGTTTTGGGGTCTACATATTCAACCTCTCCAAATCACAAGGAGGAGACGCTATGTCTTAAACCAAAAATGTTACCTCAAGAATTTCATACATTCTTAAAAAGTGAGGAGAACAGATTTACATACATTGGGTGCATACTTGCTGACCTGAAATGAACCAGCTATGAGGTCACCAAATACGTCTTGGTCAGGCTATTCCAAGGCCTATTGCATAGATTTAGGGAGATCCTTGTGTTCTGTGTTACTCTTTATCACAGACTAGTGGAAAACTTATGCTTTGGATCAGAATTGAAACCCAGTAGCAGGAGGTATTTTTCTATCATCATTCTCTCTGATTTTATACAATCGAGCACTTCTGGTGTTGCCCGAACCAATGTGTCATTTCTTGTACCCTTTGGAATGTCCTAAAGTGAGTATATACTCTGAAACTTGATCACACACTGATTTTGCCCATCAGAGCTCTCTAATTGAGCCATCTCTACTGTTAGTTGGCACAAGTCAAATACTGGTCTTAATTTGAGCTAGGCCATTATCATAGGAGACGTGTCAGTCTCATCCTAGATGACCACAGAGCCAATGGCTCTTACATTTCCAAGTGTTAAAGAAATGCCACTTCAATGGGTTCAACTCTTCCCCTATTTTTATTTAGAAAACCGATAATGGCTAAAATAAGCCACAGGGAGTCAAAGAGCCAGGTGGCCAGGGAGCTCATACCCGAAATGAGAAAAGCCTTGCTACCTGCTGTTTAATAGGCTGCCCTTATTTCTAATGGGGCTGAGTGGTGCTGAAATCAAGGCTAGAGACCGTATCAGAGTGATCTTACATTGAACCACCTGACATTGGGTCTGTGGGGGATATTTCATCATTGTCTGCTTGACCTTTGGCTCCTTAGACCTACAGCCCATCATTTCTGGGAAGCAGTGACTAAAAAAGCCATTTGTTCCTCGTTGAATGTACCTGTCCTGATGTGCTGTCAACAGCTGTTTGCATTGCTAACTGCACCAGGGGAAAACAATTGATGCCTGTGAACTCGAATTTCTAACCACCTCCTTTATATGTGTCACTCCCGGTGCTAATGATGACCTATATTCTTTACCATAATGATTATCTTAAAAGTCTTTTTGGCTTTGAAGAGAGCATTTGAGTCCTAAGTGCCTGTATTGTGAAAGAATATAATATGGAGAGGTCTATTATCTTAGAATTCATTCGACCATTTTTTTTCTTTTTTTGAGGCAGTGCTGTAAATTAAACCGCTTGAGTTGGCTTTGTAGGTTTCCTTTTTCTTTCCTTTTTTTTTTTTTTTTGCATACACAGCAAGGCTAACTACACCTCAGATTTATGAGCATTGTGAACAGGTTGCCATGGCAACCACTCTGGCTGCTCTACACCAAATAACCTTGTCATGTGAGCGTTTATCACAGGAACATCAAGGACTGGATTGCACTGTACGCTCTTTGGCTAAACAGCAGGATTTTTCTGAATAATAATTGGTCGTGGCCTTTTATTCCACCAGTCAGAGTTAATCATCCTCGGAATCTGAAATTAACCATAATGCATTCAAGGCGCAGAGTGCAGCCATTCAAAAATTCCTCTTTGGGGGAAGAAAACTTTCCAGTGATCTTTGCTCCTTGTTGCATATGATTATTGTTCTTATTGTTGTTGTCATCATTATCGGTAAGGCTTAGGAGAGAAGTATGAGCGTTTGGGAATGGCATCTAGAACTCATTAACATGATACAAGTAAAATGAGCATTTAACTACTCTATTATTTATGAGAAAGAAAAGATATTTTAAACAGCCATCAAAACCAGCAGGGGTTCCCCCCCCCCCAAATTACCTTTACAGGACATTTGATCATTTGAATATATTTTATTAAGTCAATTTATTTTCCATGGATCATGTTTTAATATATACCTGAAATCTCCGTGTGCTTCTGATGTATTATCTCAGAAGGAAAATGAGTGGGTGTAGAGGGTTCACGAGAAGCCACCACCTATACAGCACGTGTGTGTATGATGCACACATGGCACTGTGTGCTTGTACACAAACTCACAAGAGGGACAGGAGAAAGGAAATAATTACATCACAGGGATACAGCTGGCTCTGGCTCTCTATCACAAGCAATTATGTTAAAGCTGTTGGGGTAGGGTGAAAAGATTGCCAGGATTGTGGTTATTTGTCAGCAGAAAGGTTTTCTGGTCTGTGAAGGGAGATGTCTAACAAAATTCTACCAGGGATGGGGCCAAAAGTCAGCAAATTCACCAAATTGCAGTTTTTTGAGCACTTTAACAACTCCACTTTTTGGTGCCCCTTTTTCTTACCTCTTTTATTTATTCATTTGTTTGTTTGTTTCTTTTGTACTTTCCTGGTCCCTGAGTCTTATTTCTTTCAGGCCTTTCATGATCGTTATTGTTGATAATTGTCATGCCTTAAGTTGACCTGTCCCAAAGACAGTTACTTGAAAAAAAAATTGAATGTCAAGTGGAATAATTTTAGAAATCAGTACAGAATACTTTTTAAAGGATTGATTGAAGGAGGAAAGGACATTTTTTTAAGTTCCCATCTAATCATACCATCTCAGGAGCCACCTACTTGCCCAATTTCCAATTTTCAGGACTCTCTTTTATGAGAAAGACCCTTGGCCAGTTCAATCAAAATGAGCTAAATGATGAGTTTTGGTGTTGAGACATAGCCAGGTAGAAAGATTTTGGACGCGACAATTCAGGGAAATGCACTGTACCTGCGCTAGTCTCTTCGCTGTTCTCCCTTTGATATAAACATTTAGGGGGCAGTCAGGAAGCTGTTTCAGAAAAGCAAAAACATTGAGCAGTAGCACAAACACAATCGTGTATTTATTCATCAACTACATATGAGAGGGACCCAAAAAGAACCAGAACTATTTTTTGGAGAGCAGACCCATCGGCATCCGTGGACTAGCTAGCGTCGTTGTGAGAGTTTGCATTCAGCTTCAGTGAATTTTCTTTTTGCCCATTTCGTGATGGGTGATTTACATGAACAACTTGCCTACACTGTGCTAAGTGTTCAGTAATTTGATCAAAAAACGGCATGACTTCTGTGCCCCACACTCCCTATTAGCCCGATCTTACTTGAGTGACGTCTTTTTGTTTTCCCAGATGAAAAAGATCTTCAATGAAAAATGTTTTGTTGAGGTGGAAGAGTTAAAACAAAAAACAGCAAGACTTCACCTCTACAAAAAATTTTAGAAATTAGCAGGGCATCATGGCACATACCAGTAGTTCCAGCTACTTAGTAGGCTGAGGCAGAAGGATCACCTGAGCCCAGAAGGGTGAGACTGTGATGAGCCGTGATTGTGCCACTGCACTCCAGCCTTGGTGGCAGAATAAGACCCTGATTTAAAAAAAGAAAAAGAAAATGCAGTGTCTGATATGATCTGAGAAGGGTCAACATTTGCTGTGCCCCAAGTTCACGTTCATAAGTTGTCAGTAGAGGTGAGACTAGAAAGGTCCCTTCCCACTAGATTTGATGCTTGGCTACTGAGGCTCTTGAATGCCTTCCTAATAATGCAAGGGCATTTATGTGGATAGCATCAGAGTCACTTTAAGCTCTTAGGCAGATTATCGATCTGATCGTCATAAGAAATGCAAATGAGACTGGGGTGATGAGGAAGAAGGAAGACATTTTAGAAGTTATTTAATCATTTAGAGAGGTGGATTTACCTCAAGTCCCTATTCAACTGTCTTTCACTTATTTTTCTTCGGAGGGGGGAAGAAGAAGCATTTCTCTTTTAATAGTGCTTTTATTTCTGTTGTTTGTTTGTCTGTTTGTTTCAATTAGAGTCTCACTCTAGGCTGGAGTGCAGTGGCATGATCATGGCTCACCATAGCCTTGACCTCCTGGACTTAGGTGGTCCTTCCACCTCAGCCTCCCAAGTAGCTGGGACTACAAACGTGCACCATCACGTCAAGCTAATTTTTTAAATTTTTGTAGCGATGAGGTCTCACTGTGTTACCCAGGCCTTGAACTCCTGGTTCTCCAGGAGTTGGGATTACAAGCATGAGCCATCACACCCAGCCCCTTTTAGTAGTGGCTTTATGGTATTGTATCAGAGATGGGAACAAGATCTGATCCTGATTCAGTAATCAGACTCAGGATTCAGCAATCAGATAGAAAAACAATTAAGAATATGCAATTGGTCATATTGGACTGTTCAGACTGAAGCCTGAAAGACACAGCTAAAGTCTCATCATTGAATTTCTCAAGTCTTAACAAGACTTGTTGTGAGGTGATCAATATTTTTGACTAGCACTCACTAAGCTGTGACCAATCTGCCAATGAACACTGCTGCTGTTAGACCTACAAGTGTTATCCTTAGCTACCAATAAGAGAAACACGCTCACACTATGAACAATCTTTAGGGGCCTGTGTCTGGAATGCAGGGCCTCTGAAGCACAACCTAACCAGGATGACCCAGAGGTCCCCATGCTCCACCCCCCGATTCTGTTTGGGGTATGATGTGGGTGGGTGAGATTTGGAATGTGTATAGGAAGATATAAAGGGGACCCCAAAATCTCCAGAATTGTCTTTTGGAGAGTGGGTCCCTTATAGTACATGCTTCCCTTGCTAGGTTAGTGTTCTAGGAACCCATGGGCATCAGTGGACCAGCTACCATTGCTGGGAGAGGCTTCATTGTGGAATAAATGTCCCAAGTTGCAGTAAACAGATGAATGATTATTCCACCTTGATGACTCACTTGCCCACACTGCACTGAGTATTCAGCAGTTTTTCACCAGAAACAGCATGGCCTCCAAGCCCCATCTTCCCTATTTGCCCAGTCTCATCCTAAGCAACTTTTCTTTTGGTTTCCTTGGATGAAAAATCCTCAAATGGAAACATTTTGCTGATGTGGAAGAGGTGAAACAAAAAAAGGGAGAAGCACTAAAAGGCATCAAAATGGACAAGTTCAAAAGCTGTTTTGAGCAGTGGAAAAAGCATCTCGATAGGTGCATTGCATAAAACAGAGAGTCCTTTGAAGGTGACTGAAGTTTAAACATGTAAGCATAAATACACAATTGTTTTATAAATAAATTCTGGTTGTTTTGGGTCCCCCCTCATAAATGAGTCTCTTTCCAATGTCCCCTTGCTCCTCCCTATTCTTGAGGAGTGTTGAAGTCAAACAGTTGAACAAATTTGTTTTGTGTTGTGACTCTGTCCCAGAAGCAGTTTGAAATGAATTTTTAAAATATTTTCTCCGTTTTCACTTTATGTGATTCATTAAGACAAAAAGTGCTTTGTTCTTTCAGTAGGATGGGTCCTCTTCTCTGTTCATACTTGACAAGAGAGGCCTCAGGCTCTCCCTGCTTAGAAGTAGCTGCTCTGTTTGGGAAATTCTCTGTCTAAAGCTGCATAACAAACTGTTCCAAAACACCACAGCTTAAAGCAACAATGATAATTTGGTATTTCTCCCAGTTTCTGTGGGGCAAGCATTCAGAAACAGCTTGACGAGGCAATTTCGGCTTGCAGTCTTTCATGAAGTAACTGTCAGATGATGTCAGCTAGGGCTAGCATCATCTGAAGGCTTGACCGGGGTTAGAAGATACCCTTCCACGTAACTCAAGTTGGGGTTGGTGGTTGGCAGAGTCCTCAGTTTACCACCTGGGTCTCTCCATAGGGCTTTGTAAGTGTTTGTACCATATGGTAGCTGGTTTTTTCCAGAGTGAGTTATTATAGACACTGAACAGAAAGCCTTTATGAACCAACCTTGGAAGCCCCACACAATAACTTTGGGTGTATTCTGTAGGTCACACAGGTCAACCAAAACAATGAGGTCAGTAGATTCAGTGAGAGTAAGAACTAGATAAGGCGTGAACTCCAAGAGGTTAAGATCCATAACTCCATGGAGATGAGGATGGGGATGTCTTGAAGGCTAGATGCCACAGAAGCTTGTGTCTTTGCAGCTCACATGTGAGTGTGTGAGTTTCTAGTATTAAGAAGATTATGCCACCCTGTTCATATCAGTCTGTTTTGCAATGCTGTGAAGTAAAATCTGAGGCTGAGTCATTTATAAGGAAAAGAAGTTAATTTGGCTCACAATTCTGCATGATGCTGGCATCTGCCGGGCTTCTGGGGAGGCTTCAAGAAACTTTTGCTTGTGAAGAAAGGCAAGGGGAGATGACGTGTCACATGGTGAGAGTGAGAGCAAGAAAGAAGGAGGTAGCAGGCTCATTTAAACAACCAACTCTCGCATGAACTACTAGAGTGAGAACTCACTCATTACTGAGGGAACAGCACCCAGACATTCATGAGGAATCTGCTCCCAGGACCCAGACACCTCTCACTGGGCCCCACTTCCCCACTGGGGATCACATTTCAACATGAGATTTGGATAGGACAACATCTAAACTATATCCCTGTTTCTGGAAAGTTTTCTACCCATTCTGCTGTTGAGTGGTGCTAAGGGAAGAATTTTTTTTTATCTGATATAATCTGAAATAACAGGTGGTGAGGGAAAATGATGGTCAAATTAAACAAGCATGTAAATACAAAACTTTTTATTTTAGCTTAAACGTACAAATGCATATATATCTGTCAATCTTTTGGTATAGGATCAATGATCTTTTAAATAAAGGTCTTCTCATTAAAGTTCTGCATCAACTTTACCTTAAACTCATTCCCAGAATACAGAATTTACATTAGCTAGTGTGGTTTCTTTAAAGTGAGTCAAGAACCTAAATGTATTTTCTGAGCTATCTAAATGCAGAATTTTATGATTTTTAACTAATCTTTCAGAGTGGTCCCACCCACACTCAATTTGACATCAGTTCTTTTTTTTATCAACTTCCCATTTACTGACTCCTTCCAAAGCAATCAACTTAGTTTTTATCAAAACTACAACCCTCTTTGCATTCATAGTTCACAGTTTTGCATAATATTTAAATAAATTACATAAATTATAACTACAGCCAACACCCAAAGGTTTGGGAGCAAACGCAGTTGATTCTTGGGACTCATGCAGCTCAACAGGTCGAGGAAGATGATGCCAACCTCCTTGAGGTTATCTGCCACCCCTACAGGGTAATCAGGATGTCTCAAAAACGGAAGCAACAACATTTATTTAGGGGTCATATGTTAAGGCACTTTAATATTTTTGCTTGATTTGAATTCCCTGAAAAATATACATTGAAATGACTTGATACTGTATTCCTTTCTCAAATATCAAATCCATGCAAGCAATTGCACGGGCCATTCAGATGATCAGTCACAGGCTACCAGTGAACCCCAGCACTCTCCTTACGCAGCATGGAGGAGAGACCACAGAGGTTTAGGAGATGAACACCTAAGATTTAATGGTGATGGGCCTTGAACCTTACGATGACAATACGGATCAGCTGCTGATCCAATGCCAAATGACAATCGCCAGGCATAAGTGCACCTTTCACAGTAGGCAGAGGAGACTTCCTGGAAGAAGGGGCCTTGACTTTGGCCTTGAATAAAATATAAAATCTCCAAGGAAGAAGGAGGTTGTGGAAGTGAGAATGAGTAAAGGCAGGGACATTTGTTAACTGGCAAGGAGATCATGGAGAAGAGAAGCTAAACACGTGATTTCTCCAGTAAGGTCAGGCCAAAGAGACGTGAGAGTTTGGGTTCACTTTTGGAAACAGGGAGCCATGAGAGGTTTCTGGGCAGGCGAGAAGAATGACTGATGGATGTTCGAGGGCTGTCAGCCTAGCAAGAGAACACTGGCAGGAAGAAGCTGGAGGCAGGGCCAGTTTGCAGGGGCTGTTGGAGTGGTTTGGAAATACGGTATGGGAAGGTCCTAGAAAAGGTGCAATCTGTGAATACAGAGATTTCACCAGAAAAAATACCTGGATCTGGGAGTCCTAAGAGAGGGAAGTAAGTGGAAGAAAGGCAAGTGTGAGTCTAGGGAGAGGTAAGACAGAGTTGGTACCATCCATAGCTGGTGTGCATGGGGAACAGAGGGTGAGACCGAGTGAGAAGTAAGAGGGCAGAGTGGAGGGGGTCGGTGGAAGGTTAGAGATCAGGAGGGCGGGACCCTGGGAGAGGGGACAGCATCCAAGGCGTCAACTCAGAAATCGCCATCAGTATAATTCAAGAATCACCTGCAGAGCTGCTTGTGAGAGACCCTCAAAAATGAGCAGGTGAGACCTCTGGGAAGGTCCCTGTAGAAAGAGGGAAGGTCAAAGTCAAGACTGAGCCTTGAGGGTTGGGCACACTGGCTCACGCCCATAATTTCAACAGTTTGGGAAACTGAGAAGATCGCTTGATCAAGAAGATCGCTTGAGGCCAGGAGTTTGCGAACAGCCTGGGCAGCATAGCAAGAACCCATCTCTACCAAAAAAAATTAAAAATTAATAAAAATATAAAGATCAAACCTTGGTCAGAATCCCCACTCCATCTCCAGCACTTTCCATGGCCCAGAAAAGGCAGCTAGAGTACTGCTCTCTGAACTCTTACAGCCCAAGCTTCCTGCTTGTCATTTTCTCCTTCTCCTCCTTGTCCTCCATCGTTCTTTTCTGGGTCTCCATCTAGAAAAGGTGCCATTAGACCTCATTGGTGCGCTTTCCATGCTGCTGTCATGTGTAGATGCAGCCCAGCTCTCCCCCCACCCCCCACTGTCTCTCATTTCTGCCTTTCTTTGCTCTCTCCACCTGACTTTTTCACTCCTTCCATTACCTTCCATCTTTCCCTTGTTAAGGACAGGAACTTCTCCACTGGGACCCATGCTCCGTTGTGTCACACGTCATTTAAATATCTTTATCGCTTTGCCATTTGGAAAAACAGTCACTGATGGTGTTCCCATGTATCTTCGCCGTCTATGCTCCATTTGGAGCAAAGATGACAGTTTCAAATATCTCGTTATTTAGTTTCAATGCAGGCTCAAGCTGGATTCCAGCACGGTCCTTACAGGAGCCCAAACGTCCCTCAATCCCATAATGTTTTATGAGCAGTTTTACAGCCCAGACGCTGGGTTATCATGTCCTTCTGAAAGGTGCTTATATGAATTGTCAGGAAACAGGAGCTGAAAGGCGGGGTGATCTGGGATAGCTGTGTCCCGGTCAGAGCCCTTTGCCCAGGAGCCCCCGAGTGGAGGAATCTCTGAGAGGAGCAAGGTGACCCCTAATGCTGTAGGAGGCTCTTATTTAATGACAGGGCACTTAAACTCAGGGGTGTACCAGAACACTCTAACAGAGGATTTCTTTGTAAGTGCCTAGCCCATCCCACCCATTTTATGGATGAAGAAAATTAAGCCCGGACATGAAATGGGATTGACGAGGGACACATACAAGAGCAACCTCTGTGCTGGAAACCAACCTTTCTGACACGGCTCACTGCAGCCTCAACCTCCCCAGCTTAGGTGGTTCTCTTCCTAGACTTGAACTCCTGGAATCAAGCATTTCTCCCACCTCTGTCTCCAAAAATTCTGGGACAAAAAATTTTTTTTTTTGCTAAGCATATCACAAATATTACGTTCAGCATGTCTGTTCAACTGTTTTAGGTAGAAACAAAAACCCATCGATGATAATATATGATGACGATTCTGACTTGATGTCTTTTTTTTTTAGTATTTCTTGTACTTTTTATTCCCTCCAAAGTGTAAAGTCACATTGCATTGACATATTCCTCCCAGGATAACTTCAATCTTTTTTTTTTAATTTTTATTTTAAAGATGTAAGTTACAATTCAGGGTTAGGGATACAAATAGTCATTATACAGGTAAAGCTTGATGTCTTATGTGACAAAACAGAGCAGGCCAAGGTCTGGTCACCAGCTGTCTCATTTCCTGCCCCCATGCCAGTACCCAAGTGCTCTGATTCTGACTGCCCCTGTCAGATGGCATCATTTTACCAAGAGTCACTGAGTCTAGGAGGAGTTTTCTCCATCCCTCATTCCTCTCTTATTGGTTTTCTTCACGAGAGGAATAATTGGAACTGAGTGAAGTGGCTTCTCCCACCATACTTGAGACACGCTACTCCTGGGGCTTCCAGATAAATCGCTGAGATGGGAGAGGGAGAGCAAAGTTTTCACATTACGGCATCAATTATGAATCCCAAGTGTACCCTGGGCAGATGGAACTTCCTGCAATAAAATGGGGCTGGACAGCAGAGTGTTTGAAAGGCCTGAGGGGACATGCGGTGAAAAGAATGCAGAACTTGCAACCAGGGTCCAGTTCTGACTTTGCTGCCCACGAGCTGCACGACATTTCTGGGCCTTCATATGCTCATGCACGAGGGGTATGGCTCTACAGACTCAGGCCCATCCGGTGCCAGCATTTTGAAAATCCAAGGAGTCTTGGCATCTGGGAGGTGGTGAGCGAGAGTGACAAAAAACACAGAAGGGAAATGCTACTGAGAGGCTCATGGGAAACATGCAGTGTGGACGCCCAGAGGCAGGAGGAACGGGAGGGAGTGAGCAGCCCTGGGGCTTCCACCAAAGCTTCCCTTCTCCAAGACCAGACTTAGGCATGAGCCACTGGACACCTACACTGACTTCTTCACTGCTTGCCCTAGGGGAACGATCCATTATGGCCACTGCTGACTTTCAGGATACTCCCATGAGTGAATAACAGATCCTGTTATCATGTGTTTACAAATGAGGCGACTGAGGCTCCGGGAAGGTGGGAGACTTCCCACGATTGATGGTTTACAGGCTGAGCTGGACAAGACCCAAAACTTCCTGGGTCCATCTCAGTTTGCTAGAGCAACATTTATGTTTCTACACAGTGTTTCACTTGTAAAGTGGATTGAAAACCCATTACCTCATTTTAATCCTGCTGAAACCCTGTGCAGTGGGAGTGCTGGGAGCCATTTCTCTTGTTTTAGAGATGAGGAAACTAGCCCGGGGAAATTAAGCGATTTTTCTGGAGTTTCACATTCATTCAGCAAACCCTCACGGATAGCCCCTCTTCACCAAACACATCCTAGATGTGGCTACCTAAGAGTAAAGCCAGCATTTTTTTTACTATTATTTTAATGATGTGGGGTACAATTCAGGATTAGGTATACAAGTGGACAACATATAGGTAAATTTTGGTCTTCCCTTTGGTTCCCACTTTGCCTGGTTTGAGATCAGGTATCCTTATTGATGTTGTGTCCCCACCCCCACCCCCACCCCAGCAGTGTCCCACTACTGCCAATCCCTTTTTTTGTTTTTTTTTTTGAGTTGGAGTC